>NC_047033.1:9451587-9759087 GCF_902652985.1 Pecten maximus | reverse complement strand
CGACGCCGACGCCAACGCTAACGCCAACGCCAACGCAAGAGGTAAAGGAATAGCTCCCCTGACATGCAAAAATGATGTAGAATCACATAAATACATATAACTCATTAAGATTGATTAAACATAATATTAATTGAGATTCTTCATATTGTTGATTAGGTTTATACTCAGAGGAATTCACTCACCAAATCAACACCTTATTATGATCTAGCTGTTTATAACAAATGTTTAAACAGGAAGAAATCGACGGCAGGATGTCGCAGACTTCTGATACCATTGTATTACAAACCACATCAGGAACTAGCTATGATAGGCTGTCTACCTGTGTGCTTATGAAGAAATTTAATTGCATCCCTAACTTCTAATACTAGATTATATCCAACTATTTTGATATTTACAATCTAGAATCAGCTAGATCTAAGCTCTAAAAGATCAAAATCATGATGCCGATTTTCATTTGTGAGTATTTTATTCTTCACAACAAGAAAAAAAAAACAGGTTCAATGGCCAAGACCATATAAGGGCAAGTAAATTTTAATGACATCTTGTTTGATAGGAATTTAAAAGTGCATTTCTTATAATCTTTCTCTTTCCCTTGAAATATGTATTCAGATAAGTTGGACCACTGTTTCACATTCGGGTCAGATCTGCGAACCTAAATCGAACCCTTCTGATGGACCAGCAACTCTCAAGTTTAATTTCTAGCCATATAGAGATACCAGTCTAGGAACTAGACAAAACGCTTGAATTAAACCTCAAAGGACAATGTCCATACACCACCAATGACCACAAAAATGACCATTCTCCTATCACATCAGATCTGGACACTTGAACAATTGCATTTTACGATTTTCCAGCCAACGATATCCTACTTCACAAATACAAGGGTGTCACACTGTCTCATAAAGACGTCATTTTCACAACAGTGGAAAACATCAATGAAGTGACATTCCACTCGTATACGGCCATTATACCTTAGAGTGATTCGTCCCATTGTCACCCCGTCATTATACATCTTTAAGGTGGCTTGCCCCATAGTGACCAGGTCATTATACTTACGGTGGCTCACTTCATTGTCATATACATCCCAACACTCTCCCTATATATATGTCATTTATGTTACCATGGTTACACTATTGAGTTTAAAATGTTCTATCCCATAATTTTTCTCTTTGTCCAAGACTTACTATGAAACAAAATGACCATATATATATCTGTTGTCCAGGTTTTGAGATTATCTCGGTTAATTGTTGAACAGGTCAATTTTCAATACCATACAAAAGGGACGATTTACATTACCATGGTGATAACACAGTACAGTTCATATAAGGTGGCTCACCCGATTGTTATCCTGTCAATCATTTTAATCAACTACGTAAGTGATGTTATTACATTAGGAAGCTGTCCTGGCTAAAATAACTACCAGGCAATACAAAGTTCAATCAAAGGCTTTTAACCATTCGACAAATATCATAGTATTAATGGTGGAAAGCTCTTGTCAGATTATCAATGATCAAAGGAAATCATTGGCACATCATGATTTACAATTCCTAGGGCCGGTTATGAAATATAGATTTCTGAAAAGACAAATGTCAAAAATACAGTCCAAAAACGAGAACACCGGGTCCACCTCCTTCCATAATGTCTTATATATATATTTATATATGTGTGTGTGTGCACGTGTCAATTGTTGTGTTTACATTAATTTCACTTCTATCGATTTCCTGAGATTTGTAACAAAAACATCATCTGAATCTTTGAAATCAACAATTTTGACTCCAAAACATAAAACCAGGAATTTGAAACTTACATCATGATGCCATTCCAGTTTTGCACCATCATGACTTAATTAATGATATCTGATTTTTTCAAATGACACCAAAGACCTTTACCACACTATGATCATATACATATGTAGTATATCTAATTACTAATTTAAGTTAATTCAAACAATGTCAACAATTGTTTTTCAAACTAAAACCAATTTTTCATCTACACAAACAGAAATAAGGACTTTATCTAATTCATTCCCATTTTACAAATCATTATCAAAAGTCACAAATTAAATCTTAGACAAAATTGTTTTACCACATCTATATGCCTATCCAATCAGGAATATCTTTCATGTACTTTCACATTCATTAATCCAATCAGAATCTAGACAACTTTAAAGTGTTTATCCAATCAGAATCTAATTATATAAATAACTCCACAGTATTCAGCCAATCAGAATCTAGATAACTTTAAAGTGTTGATCCAATCAGAATCTAATTATATAAATAACTCCACAGTATTCAGCCAATCAGAATCTAGACAACTTTAAAGTGTTTATCCAATCAGAATCTAAATAACTCCACAGTATTCAGCCAATCAGAGTCTAGATAAATTCACAGTACTCAACCAATAAGAACCTAGATAGTTCACATTATTCAACAATTTAGAATCGAGATAATTTTGCATAATTCAGCCAATCAGAATCTAAATAACTTCACATTATCTAACCAATCAGAATTTTGATAATAGCACAACATTCCAGTCAATCAAAGTCAACTTGTTGTCAAGATACAGAGCTTGGCAGATTGCCTTGCAATTGGTCAAGGGGTCTGGAAATTGTCCAATCTGAGTGGTGTCAGTGAGCTGACCATTGGCAGGTTACAAGTCTGGTCTAAGGATGAGGAGGCAGCTTATGCTATGTTGCTACAACAGCCAGATGTGAAACTGACCAGGAATATCACAGACTGACTGACCACAAATAATAAAGAACTTACCACAAGGAGAATGCCTAGCCTGAGTAGGGACTACATTATACACAAGTTCTACAACACTTTATCAAGTGGTCAATTACAGGAATGCCAATTATCAGGCTTCTCCGCCTTCTCCTCCTCCTTCCCATCCCACATTGGCCCTCCCCCTCCATGATCAATTATCAGGCTTATCTCCCCCCAGCTCCCTCCCCCTCCTTCCCATCCCACATCAGTCCCTATATATCCCCGTCCATGATCAATTATCTTCAGACCTATTCACCTTGATCATCTACATCTCTTTCCCATCTGGTCATTTCTGGCAGATAAAATGTCCAACACCATGCATCTACAAGCAGCTTTAAGCTACCACCCAAAATCTCAATCCTGTAGGTCTTTACATCTCAAACTCTCCGATATCATGTCAAACTCTCTGGTATCTTGTCAAGTCTGGTATCATGTCAAACTCTCCGATATCATGTCAAACTATCCAATGTCATGTCAAACTCTCTGATGTCATGTCAAACTATCCAATGTCATGTCAAACTCTCTGATATCATGTCAAACTCTCTGATGTCATGTCAAACTCTCTGATATCATGTCAAACTCTCTGATGTCATGTCAAACTCTCTGATGTCATGTCAAACTCTCTGATGTCATGTCAAACTCTCTAATGTCATGTCAAACTCTCTGATGTCATGTCAAACTCTCTGATATCATGTCAAACTCTCTAATGTCATGTCAAACTCTCTGATATCATGTCAAACTCTCTGTCATGTCAAACTCTTCAATATCATGTCAAACTCTTCAATGTCATGTCAAACTCTCCAATGTCATGTCAAACTCTCTAATGCCATCTCAAACTCTGTCATGTCAAACTCTCTAATGTCATGTCCAACTCTTAGATATCATCTCAAACTCTCCAATGTCATGTCAAACTCTCTGATGTCATGTCAAACTCTCAGATATCATCTCAAACTCTCTAATGTAATGTCCAACCCTCTGATATCATGTCAAACTCTCCAATGTAATGTCCAACCCTCTGATATCATGTCAAACTCTCTAATGTAATGTCAAACTCTCCAATGTAATGTCAAACTCTCCAATGTCATGTCAAACTCTCCAATGTCATGTCAAATTCTCTGATGTCATGTCAAACTCTCCAATGTCATGTCAAACTCTCTGATGTCATGTCAAACTCTCTGATGTCATGTCAAACTCTCTGATGTCATGTCAAACTCTCCAATGTCATGTCAAACTCTCCAATGTCATGTCAAACTCTCCAATGTCATGTCAAACTCTCTGGTCTCACTAATGAGTTACACATCTTTGACAGATTAATAAGCTTGAACCAATGATCTCTGACATTTAAATACCAGTATAAATGAACAACTTATTACTGTCCTGTTCTACTGGTGTTATTTCTTTTTTTTATTATTTATTTATCTTTCATCATCATCACCCTCCCGAAATCCTCTTTCCCAATATAGAGTGGATTACTTTCCATCACTAATCTTCTGATTGTCTACCTATTTGTTCTTTCCATCACTAATCTTCTAATTTTTTATCTATTCGTTCTTTCCATCACAAATCTTCTAATTGTTTATCTATTCGTTCTTTCCATCACTAATCTTCTAATTGTTTACCTTTTTGTTCTTTCCATCACAAATTTTCTAATTATTTATCTATTCGTTCTTTCCATCACTAATCTTCTAATTGTTTACCTTTTCGTTCTTTCCATCACAAATTTTCTCATTGTTTATCTATTCGTTCTTTCCATCACTTGCTGTTTTCTGTTCTCGACCTTTTTTCAATCGCCTATCTTCTGGTGCTCCTAAATTTGCCTTTGCTCTTTTTGTCTTTCAATCAATTAAATTGTCAATTCTTTTTTGTTCTCATCCTTTTTTCAATCACTTATTGCCTATTTGTATTTTCATTCTTTCTTTCTTTCATCATCTGCTATTTTGTTCATATGGTTTAAATTTCATCATTTTTCTATGTCCTCATCTTTACCTTGTGTCATCTATCATTTCATCATCTTGGTATAATCTTCTCTCACTCTTAACATTTTTTTTCCCTTTTTCATTCAAATTTCAACTCATCCAATCTTATGCCCAACCCTTTACCAGTATCATCTTAATTTTCATCATAATTATATATAATATTCACATTTCTTCATTTTTGTCCTTTCAGCCCCATTCCTTTGTCCTCCAATCCATTTCCTTAAACTGGCTACCAGCCCGAAGATTTTTCTAAGGAACTTACATCAGTATATGTTTGAAATTCTATAATAAAACATTTATCAAGAACACCAAAGTTATAAAGATTAATTTTACTATTCTTAAGACAGGAGCCATTCTACTATTTCCTTTTTGGCCCATCTTTCATTTAATTGTACAAAAACTCTTATATTCTTTAGCTGTATATCAGCCATTTTTAATTTTTTGTTATTTAATTCTGCTTAAGATATTGCGTAACACAGGATTTCCAGTCTGGAATTCTGGGATAACTTTCTGGCAGAAGTGGAGATTAGTTTAAGCCATAAAGCTGTCCACTAACGTTTGTGTATTTGGACTTGAAACAAGAATGTTTAACTAGTAGTCAAAAAATAATAAAACATAAGCCAATCGATCGTGAAACTCTCGAAAATTTACGACGCCCATCTGTAAATTTTCTACATTTTCATCAGGTAACTTTATTTCTTATACCAGTACAGGTGTCAAGACAAAAAAAAACTTGAAAATTCCATTATGTCAAAAGTCTGTCTATAATAAAAGCATTATCTATTTTCTTTGCAACATATCTAAAAAATCAGCCCATTTAAGTCATTGGAATTTGTTCCACAAATCTATCATTTCTTCTCTTATTTCTACCAAATCTTATGTTTTACTAACAAAAACTGAAGGTAGAAATCAATAAGATGATTTAACGACAAGTGATGTTGTATCAGTTTTCAGACAGATAATTCTAAGTGCATGCATGAAAATATTTCAAAAATTTAAATAACTGCTGTCACATTAATTTTTCAAATGAAATCTTGACAGTTTGTTTTATATTTTTTCAACAAAGATATTCCTGAAATTACACAATCCTTATAAGTAAACCATTAATATGATTTATTCTAACACCATAAAAAGTGATCTGTATAATTGTACAACCTGTATCATTTTAAATGTGATATGTTGATGTCACTATTTCATCAGTTATAAGATCAACTTCCTTTAACATGCTTTTTTAACACAGTTTTTTGTTTCTCTGGGTTATGTATACAGACAACCTTTTAACACATTTTTATGAGAGTGACCTTCGACCTCTTTAACATATGGCCTATGCACAAGCCTCATCAATTTTCCTAACACCTACAAAGAAACCAACAAACCTGTCAAGGTGGACATATTTTGCATAATTTGTTTTAACTTTAAAGCCTTTTTAACGTTTCCCTTCGTTAACATCTTCCCCATCAAACAGACATCTGGTTGGCAGATAGATCTATTGGCCAAGGTCATGACCTTTGATTCAGATGTAACAAAGCATGTCATTGGGGCATGGTCTCTGGTTACCATGGAGGGAGTGTCATGGTGACCAAAGAGGTTTATAGAGAATCACTGTGCAAGTCTATACTGTGTAACTTTAATATCCTTATAATAAACTACATCAGGCTTAAAAAGAATTTATCCAGCTCAGTTATATATCAATATCATCCCAGTATAAAATGTCACACATATGACAAAATGAATACATGAATTTAACACAAAACATATTTCTATACATAAAATCTTCAAATTGGTAGAAAGTTTCTTTTGGGAAAATTGGCTTGAATATATTGCTGTTGAGTGCACAGTGGGACAAGAACGATCAGAATTCAAAAGTGTTTTTTAGTTAACCAATTTTAGCCAGGGGATGAAAATTTCAAATTCACAGAAATTTTAAATGATTTGTCATCAATATAAGGTACTATGTCTTATCATTTATATACTATGAGGTCTTTTCTGAAATTGGAATTCCTTTGGGTTGTGTACGTAACAACATCAATGACCCACGACCCACTTAAATGGTCCATTTCTTACTTAACCATAATACACTTGAAATCTAATTTTTTTTATCGTATCTTTCCCAACATCCTAAATTCCAGTGGCATACTGCCTATATCTGTGTCCATTCCAAGTTGATCAAATCCCAGACCCCATCAAAATAAATAACCACATTCAGATAACTACCTTACTCCTCAATACTCAAACGTAAAACCATGACACTTCAGACATTTTCAATGCCAAGAAATCTGAAGTATTTTCAGCTTCGAATTTGTGCTTACATGAAGCTTACCCTACAAAAGATACAAATATCTTGAAAATAAAATAGACTTGAGCTGAAATTCAAAGAGTTAAAAATAAAGTTTCCCAACTTCATCAAAAACACAATTGCTTTGTAATTATGCTAATAGTTTTTTTTTTAATTTTTTATTTTATTTTTAAAGATGTTTTAAATGTTATAAAACAAAAGAAATACAGTATGTTTTTAATAATATTTTAATCTAATTGTCAAGCTTTAAGAAGTTTTACCTGTAAATGCTTTCCTAAGTAAATATTTTGTTTCATCATAAAGTGAAGATCCAATTAGAATGTTGCCTTTTGAGAAAAATGGTGACATTTGTCAGGGTTAAATGTTAATGACTTTAGGCTCATAATTAAAAGCAGGAAGAAAATTGATGACAGAAGGAAGATTACAAAAGACATTTTTCTGACAATTTTTAAGACAGCTCAAAAGGATCACTGGTGTTTTCTGCTTTAAAAATCCTTTTGAAATTGTTAAAAATTCAAGATATTGATGTAATACCAAAAAAAGCCAACACAAGGATGATTAAAATATTGAGAAACAGACATCTGTTCAATTATGTCTGCGTGTCAATTTAAATAACCAAGGTTAGGCCTCCAATCCTTGCAGTGGAGTTTCCTATTTTTAATCAAATATTCACTCTTTTTTTTCATAACACTATGTAACATCACAAAGTATACGAGAATCATTGACATGCTTGGAAAATAGACAAGAATTGATGACATTCTTGAAAATCACACAAGAATTGATGACATTCTTGGGAATTACACAGGAATCAATGATATATGCTTGGAAATTACACAAGAAAAAACTTTCTTTCGTGACATACAATACTTACAATATGTGAATCATTAGACGAATTCATGCACATAGATTGTGCCTACATTTCTTTTTTTTTCACGTCGTATTCCATGACATACCCTTAGCACAAATCACATGCAGGTTTGATGATAACTAACAGTATTCCAGCTATTGATTTTAGGTAGCATATATAGCCTTAACTCTACCATTAACTCCTACACAATTCACAGGTAACTCCTATAATGTGTAAGGTAGCATGTACCCTTAACTCTAACACAAATCATATGTATGTTAACCTTATTAATTAACTCTAACAAAAATCGCAGGTATAGTATGTAAGGTAGCATGCACCCTTAACTCTAACACAAATCATATGTATGTTAACCTTATTAATTAACTCTAACAAAAATCGCAGGTATAGTATGTAAGGTAGCATGTACCCTTAACTCTAACACAAATCATATGTATGTATAACGTTATTAATTAACTCTAACAAAAATCAGAGGTATAGTGTGTAAGGTAGCATGCACCCTTAAACTCTAACACAAAATACATACATGATGTGTAAAGTAGCATGTATATGTGTATACCTTATTAATTAAACTTAACCCAAATCACAGGTATAATGTGTAAGGTAGCATATATCGTTATCTCTGAAACAAAATATAGTTATGATGTGTGTAAATGACCTTGAATGACTGTATTTCACCTTTCTGTACTTAAGTGTTTATGAGATAGTCGATTTTGCTTTTACTAATATACATGAATATGTATAAATGCTTGAGAAACATTATACTCATTTACACAATCATGATTACACATACATGCTCTGTATTCATAAAGAATTCAAAATCATATGAAATGAAAGTATTCAAGAATAGTTCATAGATATTTATTATAAATATATACACAACACACTAATGT
The DNA here is from genome assembly GCF_902652985.1 of Pecten maximus. NCBI lineage: Eukaryota > Metazoa > Mollusca > Bivalvia > Pectinida > Pectinidae > Pecten > Pecten maximus. The sequence continues at coordinate 9,750,292 of NC_047033.1, read as the reverse complement.
CTCAATTACTAGTTAATTATCATAGCTATCTAGGGAATTTCTGTGTGTGAATTATAAGAACAAACAATTCAACATTTCAGGAATGTGTATGATAATTAGGCATAGTTTCAAAACATTTTTGCCTTCATCTAGGCCACCTCTTCATATAATTAGCATTATTAAAATATTTTGGTTCCAACATCAGGTAGATATGTATACTTATGCACATGTATAAATAGTGTTAAATGGCCGTATTGAACTCCCAAACATAACAACCATATACATGTAAATGACATAGAACGTTTATGAGATGTTTCTATTACTGTAACATAGAACAGATTCTTTGGAAGTGTAGCACAGAACACGAAAACAAAAACACTTTAAACGAAAATTCTAACCATACTTAACTTTCTTTAACTGTTTAATTTCATGTACACATGAACACGCAGGGTCATATAATGAGGTGGGGTCTTATTGTAGCAGCTGGTGGCTACCTCTTCTCTACATACTGGAAATCTCTCGCAAACATCCTACCACTAGGCTAAAGGGAAAATCCTGTTAGCCCGAGCTTGTAAGGTGACCTTATATATATACTCTCTACTTTTACACTACTCCTGCCTTAACAAAGTCTTCGCCCCCTAAAAGACAACCACAACCAAGGTTCTATACCTCCAAGGAAGCCTCTCAATCTCCTATAGCTTTAACATGGAGTGGTCAATGGCACTAAATCTGTAATAGTAAGGAGTAATGAAAAATATACCCTGCCTGGGCTGGGGTTCGAACAAGCAACCTCTCGCTCTCAAGACAAACATCCTACAGTCTACCACTAAGCTAAAGGGAAATTCCCACTAGTCTGAGGTAGTAAGGTGACCTTCTACTCTTTACTTTCTCACTACTCTTACAATTTTATGTATCAAAAAAGCAAACCTTGACATTTTCAAATTGATTTTTACTTATTGACCGAGGTGTGTCTGTATTTTAAATTATAATGCAGTACTGCATGAGAACCATGTTATAGTAAATCTTTATCAATTTTCTTTTTAAAAGAATGTGTTTTTCTTTTTACATTACATACCTATATTTCACGGCCAGTTTGTGAATAAAAGGGTGAAGATAACCATCACTTCCTGTTTCTTTGTTTTACACAGGAAGTCAGCAATATCAATTTAAATAATTTTTCTTGGGACAAAGACAGAAAATTTCAAAATGATGTTTTGATGTTAAGGTGGTCTGCCCTATGACTATACAGCAAACACAGAAAAAAATAATACCATGTAAGCTTTGATTTTAAAATAGTAATATTGAAAAGCAAATTTGATTCCATTGCAATGTTTTGAAGGTCAAACTTAAGGTTAAATTTATGAAGTAGATGAGTATTTTTTTTTCAACAAATTTTTTTTTAAATCTATTAAACTTTTAGATATGTGTAAACTACTAGGGAGACATGTATTAAAGCAGACAAGCCTAATTTTACTGAGAACAGTACCTAGATCACAAACCGTTCCACACAAACAGGTAAGACATCAGAGCCTCCCTTTAAAAATAAAGTACAACTGCCCAATTGCGTGCGTATATTAACTTAATCACCCAACAAAAAACGCCCCCTGGAGGGAAAGTAAATTGACACAATAGGTGTATTATACTGAGCCGGTGAAGAGTTAATCTGGCCACTCTCACATGAGTAAATTTTTAAATCTCGAGGAAAAACAAAACCTAAAGCTTTCGATGCTTGTGTCCTTACAACAGTATTTAAGGTGGAGAATGCTGTTTTACCAAAGTGCTTGAAGCACACAGCTATAGACTTCAGCAAAAATAAAACTTGTATTTTGCCTTCGGCAACTACTTCAGTAATTAAAATCCCTAATCTAAATAAGAAAAAGATTTTACACAGTAAAATTTAGATGAAAATTATGTAAATAGAGCTTACATCAGCTACCTTACTTTACATAAATTCTTTTACGATTATACAAAACTTGTGAGTAGAGAAAGACGTACCTATAGGCTTTACGCAGAGTAACATGTATCTACCAGTTTTCATTGCCTACTTGTACGAAAGTAGGAAAAGATGAGAGTGTACAGATGGATGCTTATATTAGGATAAAATGGAGGTCTGTTGTGATTATATTTGTCAAGTTCTAATATTCAATTGGCTTTTCAAGTAATTAATAAGAATCATGTATGTTTATCTGTATCTGCTTTATGAAGTGTGTCGTTATTTATCCATACGACTGTTTAACCTGTATAGACTTGAGATCCAGTTTCGTCAACATTCTTTAACTAAATGAAATTTTACTTTCAATTTTCAGGAAATAATATATAATCACAGATGAGCACAAGTATAGAGATAAGAAAATATAAATAAATGAATTTACAAGATGTCCTAACATTACTGTGAGTAAAAGTCACAAATGACCAACATTTGAGATTATTAGAGATTTGATTTTTTCTATGGAAATATGTTGTCAACCAATACCCTTTCTATCCCCCCTACCAACTATTGGTTTTAGAAAATCATTGACCGACATACAAATAGAAAGACAATTTTTAGAATTCAGGTCACCTGAGTCAAGTGACCTTCAGATTAAACTGACAATAAAGATAGCGGGAGTCGTACCTGTTGACTTAACAGGTAGTACTTAATAGTAGGAACCCTTTTCCGATCGAGTAAATCTTGCAATTTAGCAAATCCTATACACAATCTAGTCTGTTTGGTAACTTATTGTATACGGTCACTTAAAGAGGTACATTACGGTACATTAACCACAATTCCTGTCATTAGAATTCAAATTACCTCCCTTGAATTATTTGCATTAATGATTTGTGATTACCTCCCTTGAATTATTTGCATTAATGATTTGTGACTATGTTTCAAATTTCTGCAATGCTTTTTGGTTTGTTTGTTTTTTCCAGATTTTTTTTCTTTTTTTCCCTCGATACAAATGTATTAAAATTTCGTTACTCTTCCAAGTGAAAAATTCAAATCTTCGATCAACCATATTCAATTGCTAATTATTGAATTGCCCTCACTTCTCATTTTTATCAAATTCAGTTAAAATCCTATGGAGATAGAGAACTGTTATGAAGCTTGGTTTGTGGAGCTCAAATATTCTTGACTATCTTAATTCAAGTACCTATATATAGCTACTTACTTATCCTCTTGTACAATACTAGGCCCCCGTAGGCTTAAATCTGATGGACTGATAATGTAACCGACTTACGCATAATCAGGGCCATTCTTATTCAGTAATGGATTACAATGTACATAATCAGGGCCATTCTTATTCAGTAATGGATTACAAAGCCATTATTTTAAAGTCCGGAGCTTTCATAAGCTATATAGACTTAGAGTGGATTATCAGTTTTGACCACTACCGGCCACTACACTGACCTCTACTGACCACAACTTACAACACAGGTATATTTACCAGTATACAAGCACATAGCTATTTAGTAGCTCTATACAGATCTCTTGACCATCATCAAAACATTCAGAATCTGGCAATGTCCCTATAGTAAAAATATTAGCTGAAAGTTTGTTTAAGAAATCTTGGTTTGTCTGGTTTCACAGGAAATGTGGTCTAGCTAATATTTGGTCTGATCTTCATCAGAGAGTGTTCGCTATGGAGAAATATTTGAACACGAGTTTAAAGTATTTGTTATATAAATTTGACTCTCTGGAGAATCGACCACCACAATGGCAGTGTTCAGTAAAAGTAAATATTGAATTATTACAAACAACTCAAGGTCTTTTGGTTTCCCAACAGTAAATTACTGCTGCTAGCAGTAAAAGTAATTTAGGCTGATTGCAGAACCATGCTGGATTAGATCATGCCAATGATTAAGCTTGAGAGTTATTTGTAGAAGTCATTCCAGAACATAGTGAATGATATTATTTGACAGAAATTTATAGTTTCAGCTAACATTAACAATTATTAATAATAAAATAAATTTCAATGTTAAATTAATTAGGTACAAACACCAAGGAATTTCAGAAGGAAAAGACTTTTAAAATTTCCTTGGTGTACAACAAGGGTCTGACATTTATATATGCTTCATGTATTATGTACACAGCCATCACAAACAGATGAATGAAATGTCCCAAGGGCCTGTAAATCTTTATCAAGAGTCTATAGAATGACAGGAAGCATCAACACTGTTGACCCATATACATATGTATGGCTCTAGTGAGGATTGGTTCACTGACATCCGAAGATCTAATGATTTAAATGGAAATGCTGACCAGCTGAAGCTGTACACATGTGAGGTACAGCAAATACCCCTATATTACCACTGTCAGATCTTTCCCAATTCTGATGACAGGAAAGGTTGATATTTGAGTCTGTTTATGCTGAAAATAAGATTATGATCAGAATTTGGGTAGCGATCATATTTTAGCATTGATCATATTTAAGTGGTATAATCATCATAATATTTTAGCGATTTTCACATTTGAAGCAATCTGCTAATTATGATAACACTCATTGCAGTTTTTGTGTATTGTTTTCTATAGCAAGTATTGTGGCAGCGCTTTAATTCTGTTTTGATTTGGGCATGCACTAAAATATGAGTGTGCCAAAATGGGTACGTTTACAGAAATATCAAAAGAATAAATTAAGTAATTTTCCTGACTTGGCTAGAATTCCTTCAAATATTGAGACCCTCCCCTGGCAGTAACATCAAATATATATCTATGGAGAACAATTTGAAAACAAAAGTTTCGGATAATAAGAATATTTGAAGTTAAATACTTAATTAAAAGTAAAGTTGACATAATGATTTCTTTACTGTCAGCGAGCTTCTTGACTATAATGTATGTAAACCAATCATACAAAATTCTGTTTTATGAAGGAGCTCTTTGAGTTGTAAGAGATGATCCAAAGTAGTTAACTTGTAATCATAATTGTCAAGAAGATCTTGTTAAAATATTTCCCATTTTTTTTTTTTGCAAACTTGATTTGTTTGATTGACGTACATTTGCACACTTGGTGAAGTTCTGTGCACGTTTGATTGAACAAAGCAGACATAACTTCTGGTAAATGTAAATATCTTCCCGTTTTTATCAATCCCCTCAAACATTTTCTTATGAATCGCAGTATTATTCTCTGAATCTAAATATTTAAACCTTTTATCTACAAAATTTGTTGAAGAAAGTGTTTATCCAGTTTTCTGTAGTGGGTGGCCAAGTTATCATAACGATTCTGTGCAACATTTGTACACAAATGTCAATATCCGACTTTGCTTTAATGGTGAATTGCTATAACCAGGTCAGACTTGTAAAGAACCAAACATTGTTTATCTACTACTTTTGCCTCCCCATCCTTGAGATTTATTGAAACGACTACAAAAGTCATGCTGTTTCTACACTTGTGGCGATTATTGCTCCAAGGGCGTGATGTTAAGAACCAGAAGAGTCTATCAAAGTCACCATCATTAGTCTCTTCTGTCAACACCCCTCATCTCTCAACATCATCCTGGTTGTAAGGGAAATCCAATGGCAGATACATTGTATTGGTGGTGGGTGGCAAGGGTGGGGACACTGTTGGAATAGCTATATCTAGTTCTTCGATGACACAGGATTGAATCACTGTGAAAGTAATGTTGGTGGGGGGATGGGGTATTGTTGGAAGATCTATAGAGAAGACTTTGGAGGACCCATGCAGATCTGAATCCTTGGTTGTGTTGTGTGGGGGTTTTTTTTAGGGGGGGGGGGGGGGGGGGGTATCGTTGGTGGAAGATCTTTGGTGTAGAGTTTGGAGGACCCAGGTATGAATCCCTACGATGTTAACATTTGTTCGGGTAGTGGGGAAGCTGGGGTATCTTCAGAAGATCTTTGGTGTAGAGTTTGGAGGACCCAAGTATAAATCACTACAATGTTAATGTTTGAGTGGTGGGGAGGGGTGTCTTTAGAAGATCTTTGGTGTAGAGTTTTAAGGACCCAGGTATGAATCCCCAATATGTGTAGCAGTGGACAATTAAGGTTGTCACTTCCTCAATCATTTCATGGGTCATTACCATTCAATGTCTATGATATAGGGACTAATCAACAACTCAGGACCTCAGACCTATGTGGCTACCATCCATAAGTTTAATATGAAGAATTTGTGTATGATTCTCACAGCTGCAGTTTCTCTGAATGACAGTATGTAAATTAGCATACATATTGCTTTGATGCTCTGGCCCCAGGTTGTGCCAGTATGACCTTTGGCTTACCAGCTCCCTTTGAATAACCTCCTACAGTAGTATACCACATGACCTATCTCCAGCATCAGAGCTAGGCAGTGTTTTACTTCTATCAAGTGAACCCTCTCTTATCTGATCTCTGTGTATTCAGACACACTGTCAGATCTATACTGCCATTTTTATCGAGTAATAAACGAACATAGCTATGTCTATTACACTCCAGTATAAAACATATTCCCTCATTGTCTTGCCCAAATAGAAGAAAATAACCAAATCAGAAGTTGTAAAAAATATACAATTTTAAATAAATCTTAACTTCATTGAGTTTTTTTCTTGTGTCAGAATGTACTGTTAAATCTTGACCCTGACCTAGAATTTAAATTTCAATGTCTCAAAAATTCCTCACCTTTGTATACATGTAGTACTATAATTCAACAGTAAACCTGTTTTACAAATATCTGATACTGACTATAAGTCTGTGCAGTCTGATTAGTCAAAGGCCTATACCACAAGCTAGCCGTGTCTATATATACAAAATCATATAATATATTTCAATGTTCATTTTTGAAGTTTTAGAATATTTAAAAACATATTGTAAACCATTATAACTAAGCTAACTAGTCACAAGTAGCTAGCTGTGACACAGATCACTGACTTAAAACCTCAGACAATCACTGATCACCATTGTCTACGAAGGTCCCTGGGATTTAATCTCTACAGACCATCTACATGAATCTAATCAGAAAATCTAACTTGTTGAAGTTAATTAATTCACCTCGAGAGATCAAAGAGCTCCACACAAGGGAGAGCAGGCCGTCAATATATCCACTCTAAGGGCATTTAGCTTGTCCACGTTCACATTTATGTTACATTTCCTTAAGAAGCTCAGAGACACAGAAATCTGTCTCCCTGTGTTGTAGTACCTGGACATTGACACTAATGCTTGCTTCACTTTAATTTATCTGTATTTTTTTTTAAGATTAGGACATCCAATTTAATAATACCTAACAAGGTCTCATAAGTCATATCAACATGAAATACTGCAGAGTGACTGAAGATATATATGATAATTTATCTTTTTATGGGCTTGAATGTTACAAAACAGTTATGTATACAAATAATTATGATAAAAATGAGGACCATGGGCTTTAATAGTCATCTGAGTCTAAAGACCCTTGCACTATCTTAGTGGTACTGTTGGCCACGGTGGCCATCTTGGATTTTGGACCGACCTGAAAAAATAACATCACTTGGTCAGGACCTTTTCAGGATTATTTTAGTTTGAGCTGATTAGTAATACCACTGGCAGAAGTTGAGAAGACTTTTGAAATGTGAAAAGTTTATGGACTGCACACGTACAGCGCACGACAATGGACAAATGGACTATAGCTATAGGTCATCCCGACCCTTTGAGTGATGACCTAAAAACAATTTTTTATGAATTCTGGAAGGGAAATAAATCAAGGCTTGATTATGTGTATACCTGAGTTAATTCTTTCTTATTAAAGGGGAAAATTGACATTGGGTGAGCACTGAATGTGCCCCCCCCCCCCCCTCCATCTCCTGAAATGAAGGAAATCCATTCCAAAGTGGGTATTTACTGGCCTATATATGGGTGGTATTATATACCATTACAGACTGGCTATCATTACGATATGTACCCACCAGTGATCTGCTCCACTTGTTTGCATAATAAACATTTCAAATCGGTTCTGTCAACACACTGCCAACAAACAAATTTGACCTCTTTATTGACTATAATGTCCTTTGTGAACCTCAAGGTCAATTTGTCTTCATTAAAATACAAAAAGTTATTGGTTCGGACAGAAGTTACAAATCTACACCAGTATCTACACTGGTACCTTTAAAGTTTACAAGTCCCCAACAAAATAGATCAAAAACATGAAGTCAAGAGACCACCCTAGTAGGATTAATTGGATTGTTTTTTCTTCCCTCCAAACACTGGAGATTTCCAATTGCTGATAATTCTAGATATTACAATTTGATAATTGCTAAGTAGTTTGCACCAAAGTTTACGTAAATGGAAAATTGCTCTTAAATGTTATGATAAAATGAAACCTTTCTACAAAAAAAGTGATAAGATAAAAAAAACTTCTCTGATGAACTGAAAGAAGATAAATAAGCATTTCAAGATCTATACACCTGCATTGATATCTGGCCAGAAACTACAGTAATTTGATTTTCATTGTAGTGATAATCTTTTTTGAAAACCATGGGCAACCAATTTAACAAATTTCTTCCAAAGCGAAATCCTACGATGCCAATTACCATTCAAGAGCTTAACAGGGATTCATTTTCATGGCCCAATATAAGTCACAACGCTTTCTGCCAACTGGCATACTCATTTAAAAATTCAAATTGTAGATTGTATAAGAAATCCTGATTGTGACTCTTCAAGCTGTAAAACATTTAATCAGCGTTAGATAATGCCGTGTCCTTTGATTAATTCTGTAAAATGTCATCTTAATGATACTGAACTTATCACAACATCCTCAAATCCGATTCTCAGACTGAAGTATATTACGATCAGTTGTAATCCCCTCCAGGACACCTCCCAGCATTGCCTTGAATTGTTACTCTTTAAAGATAACACTTAACGACCAGTTGAATGCTGTTTAAAAAAACCACGTTACCCTTTTTTTCTATCAGCTGACTTAAAGAAATGTAAGCATATCTCTGTCATATCATAGCTCCTTTTCCACCTTTGGCCTTTAACCTTTTGGTTCCGTGGAATCAAGTGACAACATTTAACCAACAACCCTTGATCCCAGAGATTCAGGTGTCGAGATCTACCATACTGAGATCTACTATACTTGCTGTTCTAGGTCAAACACAAACTTTTTCTTTTATCTTTATTTCAGAAAAAAAATATTCAAAAAAGTTTAAGGAACTGTCACACTGTGTTCTATAAATAACAAAATCTAAACTAGTAACAAACATTATCAACTCAGAAAAACATTCCTGGACTTAAAAAAAACTTCTTAGCTTAAATTATCCACAGAAATGCATTACAGAATTAATTTAAGTTCCTTGACTTGTTAAAACTGGAGTGTGTAGTTATAAAAACTCATAAAATGTGCATGATTAATTAAAAATTCAAATTACTGATTTTTAGACTGCTCAGGATCGAACCCAGGACCTCTGGTTTACTAGTTTTATGCTCAACTGATGGAGCTAAATATTACTGTAGTATCTACGAGGGTTATAACATTGATCAGTTTAATGAATAAATCTTAATCAATTTCACCAAAACTTTGATTTAAACATATAATTGTCAAACAGCAAAGACCAACGGATTGGGTACAGACTTAAATTGCAAGATATTACAACTTATTTGCTTCTTCTCCCAAAACTAAACATGATATTTAAGTGAATTTACTGTAGAAACAGTCTATATTTGAAACTTTCCACAAATTTTTTGTCAAGAGATCTCTGTGTCTGGATACGGAGCAGGAAGCAACATCCCTGTACAATTTGATAGAGGGCTTCACATGTCTGGGTCTAACTGCAGTGTTTACATCAAGGTCTGTATCAGTGAAAATATTTTGATTTCTATGCTTATATTTATAAGGACCTGAGGAGCTAGACTTTTATTACCACCAAACCTATGTTGATAAACACTACAACAGACACAAGGGACTCTATTATGGGAGGCTAACCCCCAGACCTGGTCTAGAAGTATCAGAGCTTGACACCAATATTTAGATATCAGCATGGCATAGATCTCATCTGTGCATGTTACTGGAGCACGCCACTCTTCAATAGAACTTCTGTTCTCTCTCCCAGTACACTACCAAGTACCAAGAATTGATAGCATACCAAATCATTTTGAGAAATTATATTTAATCAATATTTTCTATCTTCTGAAAAAGTCATTATAAGAAGTTGGGATTCAAGTTATTCTATTTAGGATGCAAACATTCAAAATAGACCACACTTTTCATTTATTTGAAAAAAAAAATATTAAATGTGTGATTTTTTTTTTCTTTTAGCTTGCAGACTTTGATGCTGCCTGGTAACAACCTGGTACAGCTGTTTTGATAATATCAGAGACAACATCTACACATAACAGTACAGTTTGTGTCTAAGTTTCAATTTATTTAGACTCCATCAACCACAATATGACCTCTAGCATCCCAGGGGAAACTTTAATTCCTGTTAATCAATGAGGTTTGTTCTGAATTATCTCCCTTGGCCATCGCTTCACATCTTCTCCACCCTCCTTCTCTGTATGAAGCCTATGAAGTTGTTGGGTGGAGTTTTAGTGAGAAATAACACTGTTATATCCAGGTACATCTATTATACATTATTGTCACTATGCTAATCTGTTTTAATCTTTATGGTTCCTTACAAGTTCTCCCCTTTTTAATCTCTGTGGTTTCTTGCACATAATCTCCACTTGTAGACTATATTTGATCTTTTAATGTATGAGAACAAACAGATTTTCCAAATTATTTATTTAATTAAAATTCAAACATTTTCCAAATTATTTATTTAATTAAAATTCAAACACAATTTAACTGTAATTTTCTATTATCTCTTTAAACTTTAAATTATCATGAACTCTCCCCTAATATAACTACCTCCTATTATGGGTGACGTACTTCAACACTATCCAACACAGTTTGGGTTTTCCTGAAACTATATAATAGATAGGGAGAAAAAAGAATATCGTAAAAACTGTAAGTTATCTTTTCAAAGATACACATGTATCATATATCCAACACAGAAGAGTTCCAACTGCACCGGTTGTATGTTGGACCCCTACAATGCTGCCTGATTGTGATGGTAGAACTCTTACACCAGGATCAGCCAGCCAGCACGCATATAAATAATTGAAAGTATACCTATTCCCCACGGATTATTTCAAGCTAGTTGTTTTTTGTTTCTGACCTTGATAGACAGACCGAAGTGTCGTCCCAACATAATTATCATACAAGCGATATTTGGAACATGATTGCTTCAGCATTTTCTCATCCCCTATCTAACTCCCATGGGTGCTGATGCCCCTTCAGCTAAGCAAGAAAGAACACCAAAACCTGTTCCGCAGATGGAATTTTTCACCACAGAACAGCCCCTAGGGTTTCCAGAACAGGGGAAAAGACGAAAACCATAGTTCAACCTATAAAAGTCTGAGATGATACCGCAGATAGGGACTTAATATCATTGGCTGACATTTACAAACACAGCTCCGCACCAACAGCATTTGTCGAAAAGGAGTAAGGGATAAAAATTTGGACAAAAAAATAAATTTGCACTTTTCCACTTGTACAACATCAGTACAGCAGCAGTGATAATGGTTCAATGCTTCAGATCTATGATATTAATTTCACATATGGCTTCATATGTGTCAAAAATCTATCACATACAACCAGCATGAAAAGGCACATTGCCATTTTCTAGGCTGAAAGGAATTTTATTTTCATATGCTTCATGGAAAATTATTTTTTATATAAGCTGTACTATCACAGTAACACAGAACTTGAGGAATGTACCCAATGTTAGAATTTCATAAGCGATAAAGTAAGTTATCTTTAACTTGAAGATATTCTGGAGTATTCTAGAGGTTACAGTATATTTCATGTATAATTTTTACTCTCAAAATTAAATTTTTCATTTGATCCAGATAAATTGTTTCACAACAGCAAGAAAATACTCTTTCAATTGTAAACTGATATAAAGTCATAAACTTAAGTTTATCACATAATAAATGACGTCAATTTCTCAATCCATGTTTGAATGATTTTCCTTGTAAGGACAGACTTACTGTATACACGTTCATTTCATTTGAAATAGCCAATCAGAAAACTGTCTACACCAGCATACCCTGATTCCATTTTATCTCTCCAGCCCAGAAAATTTTAGATATTTGAATGTTTTATGAAGATGTTCGTTTTTGTTGGTTTGTTTTTGTTTAACGTCCTATTAACAGCCAGGGTCATTTAAGGACATGCCAGGTTTTGGAGGTGGAGGAAAGCCGGAGTACCCGGAGAAAAACCACCGGCCTACGGTCAGTACCTGCATGGCAACTGCCCCACGTAGGTTTCGAACTCGCAACCCAGTGGTGGTGGGCTAGTGTTAAAGTGTCGGGACACCTTAACCACTCGGCCACCGCGGCCCCCTTTTTTATGAAGATAATTTCATTCATAACAAAACAAAATTGAGCTCATATTTCCTTTCTAGTACAATACACATGTTGAGTATTGTCAAAGCCACAAAAGCCCTCAGAAAAAGTCTTAACAGCTCAGCCCAAATATCCAACTCAGCCCAAAGTGTAGTCCTAAACCACCAACATGATCACTTTTAAAAAAATTATCATTCATGAACAATTAAAAACTGAATTAAGTTCTGATGCATTGAAAATGAAATTAAACTGGGAGGAACCGTTTGGACCTGAGGTTTTAACTGATTATGTGTCGGATTGATAGACCTAAGTTTATCTTGAACACACCAGTGTCTATACTGCAACAGACTTTAATTATTTATACAAATTTTTTTTTCATTAAATCCTTCTCACCTTTGTTTTGCACTTAACTTAATCTCCCTTGTATTTATTCTTGTCTTAAATCTGATGTAAAACATATACAAGCCGTCCTAGGCAACACACAATCGACACTTTGTTTCTGACCAAGTTTCGAAACCAGATTTTGGGGATTTTCCACCATCGTATTAAAGTGCTAACTACGCAGAAGCCGGATCACTTTTTATAGACCTGGACTGTGAGGTTTTTTTTATGAAGTATAAGCGAGTCTTTGATTTGAAATTCAAACAGTATATACACTGCCAACAAACTGATAATCGCTGAAGATTTACTGGGATTGACGTAAGTTCATAAAAAGTGAACATATCTTTTATGAAGAAATGGAATCGTCTTTTGGTAAAGACCTTTCCAGCTGTCGAGCGGGTTGGCAGATCCCTGGAGAGGGACAGATTCATCCCCAATAGCCCCTATTAGGGACACGGTGTTCAGGATGTGCTGTACGTGCTATCTTTCCTGTACATCTCGCAGGAGTTCTTATCTCCAAAAACTTGATAATAAATACATAGGGAGGATCCTAAGCTGTATTAGCGATTCTCTATCCGTTTCTCCACTGGAAGTATCGCACTAATGGCAAAGCTTTATATTAATCACCAAGTCAGCTTTAAATTATTAAAATATATATTAATATCCAAAACAAAAAAAATTCTCCTATGTAATATAAGATAACTTGTTGATAGCAATATACAATTTACAATGCCAGCTCAAATCCTGAGGAATATTCTTTTTTTATTAAAACGTGCAAGAGAAAAATTTTCAAAAAATCTATGTGGTAAGGTGTTTTAAAAAGTTGACAAAGCTCTCTGAGAAAGAACAAAATTGTTCTTCCCTTATCTTGTCTCCTACTTGCAGGCTTGGCTGATGTTACAGAACATTCTACAATTCTACTCCCATCCCAAAATGTGTAGTCACAGTGCAGCAGTATCGCCTGATAACTCTCTAGGGTTTGGAGGTAAGATTCTGTCATACACATAGTTATGCATATTGGTTACAGAAATATTTCCCTATAAACAATCCCGGTTTTTCACCCATCCCCTGTCTGGACAGCTAGATTAGACAATTTTCCTAGTTGAGGTATGTTAAACCAGCGAACCTGTCTCGTAAAGATAGGTAAATATTTGTTTATTTGACGTTGTAGACGGATGAACTTGTAAAGGACCTTATACGTTTTTACCAGATTATCATTACACCATTCAACACAGTAATGTCCAGGTATGTCATATATGCTTTATAACTTTTTGAAGTGGTTTCAATTTACAGCCATATGTCATCATACGAAAATATCTGACCACTGCGATGTAATAAAACCAAAAGACATCTACTGCAACATCGGAAACAGACTCCATTCCTTGATTGGGTTAATCATATCGGTTTTACCGAATAGGTACGTCACCATATCATGGAATGGAACTGAACCTCCAGTGAGTTTCCATGACGACCGCCATCTCTACAAAATCTACACTTTGGATATTTAATAAAATAAATTATTTTTCTTTTCAATTATATAATGATGTAAAATTAATACCTGAATGTAATTCATATAAGACAAATTCATAAAAAAACATGAAGATTATATGTTTCATTATTAACAAAAGAACATATATATATTATGTAAAACAAATGAAGCATGACAGTTCTGACGTCCTGGATTTAACTGGTACGATTCTAAAAATGAACCAAATAAACTCATTCAGTTAAGATAGTATGGTACATTCCATTAGGAATACAGCAGATGTTTACCAGTACAACTGAAATGCACAGAGCACCCTATAGCTACCTCTAATAGTCAATCAGGCCATCTCTCAGCCAGGTGATATCCCTTGAGGAGAATCATATGAATATTTAGCCTTATCATTGATTATATTTCACAAGTAATTCACTCCTTTTCACATGCTTATAGTCGAACACTGATTCGCCCCTAACATGAAAAATCTGGCTGCATTTCGCCAGAAAATTAATCATTCCAGAAAATTGAACATAGATCAAGTCATCCTAAAGGTGTCAAGTCAGCATTAATATATTCCAATTTCCACTGCAGTAAAAAATTGACAGTGTTTAATTCAAAAGCTGGTGTCTAATGGAGTCTCAGAGAGTTTGTAGAAATCAATGTACAACATATAATTGTTAAATGGGAACCATTTATGGTGAAAGTCTGTCATGTTTAATGGAGAAAATCATGGCTGGAGTGAGCTAATTAACTTATTCAGACTACGTATGAAATTTGTTTTGTTTCTGTTAATTTGTATTATGAAATCATTAGCACTCGATCATTTCACTCAAAACTGTACAGACTTTAACTAACTGAAATGGTTGTTATCTGTTAAGCTGATTTAATTGGATTTTTGCCAACTTTTACCCAGCAAGAACTGTTGAGCTGGTTCAAATGGTTTGAAATACTGTTTTGCCTAACTGTTGAAGTTGAATCAAATATAATTTGCCTAACTGTTGAAGTTGATTCAAATGGTTTTACCAAACTAATGAAGCTATCTAAAGTATCATTGTTAATTATATTAGTCAATTTCCTTTTGAATATGAAACATGTCATTTCAGACATAAGATAAATTAAAAACTAGAAAATGTCTGTAAGACATAAATGCCCCTGCTGCCACTTGACATCCCGAAACATATTTAGGTGAAGATCGCATCAGCAGTTCCCAAAATTACATATTTGCATCAGGAAAGCACGTGACAGTTCCCAAAATTACATATTTGCATCAGGAAAGCACGTGACGGGACGTGATGGGACGGGACGGGACGGGGACGGGACGGGACGGGGACGGGACGGGACGGGACGGGACGGGACGGGACGGGACGGGACGGGACGGATGGCTAACACTATATGCCCCAATTTCATGGCCAAGGCATAAAAATATTATTCAAATAATTATTGAGACAAAAGGATCGGACATCAGGCATGCATTGTGCAATACAATAAATTGTCATATAATCACGTATCTGTTTTACACGAGGGCCACGTTGGCCGATTAGTGGTTTATATCATTAGCCCTCCACCTCTGGGTTGCAAGTTCGAAACCTAGGTCGGGCAGTTGCCAGGTACTGACCGTAGGCCTGTGTTTTTTTTTCTCTCCGGCTTTCTTCCACCTCCAAAACCTGGCACGTCCTTGAATGACCCTGGCTATTAATTAATAGGACTTTAACAAAATAAAACCAAACTAAAACCAATCTGTTTTAAACAATATATTATGACTGTAAAGTTTGTTCTTTCAGACTTTGAGCCAGGCTGAAACTACGACAAATCTGTTGTTCCTACTTTCTGAGAATGGATGGATGGATCAGTACAAACAGACACAACAAAGAATGGAAGTAAGCCAACAAAACTTACAAAATGAAACCCAGAAAAGAGATGAAAACAGTTGCCCCATATAACAAATCAAAGTCTAAAGTATTTCCTAGATTGACCTAAGACAGCTGTGATAAAGCTAAACAAGAACTTATAGTATATTCTAGTTACCAGTTCACTTAACATTATGAATTATTGGAGTAAGGTAAGGTATTGTATGAACTCCCCAAACTCATTGTCACTTTCCATCATGCTAAACTGTAAATCTAATTGGCATAAGAAGTGTGTGAAGAGAATTTATTACAAGACAATATTAATAAAGTATAGACAGTATTTCCTAAAGTTTGTGGGAAGTGTCCCACTTTGTAGTAGTCGGAGAACATTATATTATAGCAATGATGTATGGACACTACAGAGATATAAGTCTCACAGATTGTTGTATAGACAGGCTTTGTGCTATACTGACAGGGTGAAACAATAAAATTCTCAGAAAATATTACTTGCGTTAAATTCTTTGACTGGAAATGACAGCACAATATACACCCCAGTTAGCACAAATTCATAGATATTGCAAGTTTTCAGATAAGACTGTGCATTGTATTCCAAAGAAAGAAAATATCTCTCGGAGCTTTCGGATATGATCTCTCAGAAATGACACTTCATAGAGAGATTAATCTATAGGAAATCACAGAATTACAAAATGAAGACAATATCTGTCGGCTAAGGGAGACAGTTTTGTATAAATCATACATCCAAAGGGAGACAATCACTTAGAAATGCATTCAAAGGGAGACAATCACTTAGCAATGGCATCCAAGGGACAAAATCTCTCTGAAGAGACAGAGGTAGACCATCACTTAGAAATGACAAAACTCTGCGATGAGGCAATTCACATAATATCTCAGAAATGGCAACTCCAAAGGGAGATAATCTTTCTGGCTTCTCCAAAGGGAGACAATCACTGAAATGACAACATCAAAGGGAGATAATTTCTTGGAAATGAGTCAATCCAAGGAAAGGGAAATGGTACATAGATCATGATACTTACAGTGTGTGCGTCAAGAATATTAAAGATTGAAATGTCTTTATATCTAAGATAACTAGATAAAAACTTTATGAGATATACATATGATACCTTAATTACTTTGCACCATAAAGTCGCATCTCTATTATCGAGAACACACATTGCTCAGGCGTAACATAAATTAGACTTTTAAATGCTCTAGTACAAAACTAACGACCGAGAGATTCTTTGTACATAAAATACTTCAATGTAAGCAGAGAAACTTACATATTATTTTACTTAGTTATCCTGCAATTATATGAATCATTTCTACATTATAGTTAATATATTATTCACAGCTGTCTTAATATACCAAGCATATATCATATATAGGTTTAGCTATAGGTTAACAAAATTTCACATTTTTAAAATAATATTCAATGATATATCAATATTTCCTTGTATTTTTTGACAGCTGATCATGACTCCGAAATCAAAACATGATACTAATAAAATTATTTATACATGTACATTTTTAAAATGTAAATAAAAATACCAAAACTTAAATTTGAATTTTCTTAACAAAAGTACTTTGTCACATGATCTACCAATACAGATAAATAAATTTATCAACAATCTAAAAATAAGTATCATATTCTCATCCGTCAAAAACCAACATAAAATGTTTTTAAATATTTTGAATTTGTGAAATCTAACAATATACCCATTATAACAGAAATTTTAAAGGGTAAAATTATGCAAATTAGTATATATATACAATTGAACATCCTGCATAAAACATGAATAAAGCATTAAAATTGATGTGTTTAATGACGTACATAACAACTTATATTGAACAAATAAATAACAGGATGTCCTTGACTGCATGACTTTGTGATTTTAAATTCTTTTCAGAGGAATTGATTTTGAAGAATATTACAGATCTACCTGGCACCAGGAACAATCTCCACATAAATAAACATAAACTTATATTATAATTACAGGTATAGAATTATTTAAATACATTTCAAAATTTTACCCATAAGAGACAACATTTTCAGCTAGAATTTGTTTTTGGCTGTCAGTGTAATAGCTTTTAGCAGTCAAGGATTTACTTTGAAAATTAAAACACTGATCATGATTGTGGCCTGGTAGTAAAAACATCAAACATGGACAAATCTAGGCCCGAATAAAAAAAAAATGTGCTTTTCTCCAATTTCATACAATCAGACGCCATGGACTTGAAAGCTAAATATATTGTTGGGTCGATTTTTTAATGATATGCAAAGCATTGGTTGTTGACAAGAAGAAGTAAAACTTGAAATCTAAGATTTGATAAGAAATGTAAAATTACAATTTTATGCAAATTAACAGCTTCCGTAGCCTTTCAGTAACTCTATTTCATATTCCACACAATTTCTTCCGCAAATTAAAAAAAAAACTACAGTAATAAAAAACATTAATTTAACCCCTTATTTTACTGCGTGGTATTGCCCGTTTCATATTTTGGGTCTCTATGATGTGAGCTGATAGGGGTGGTGAGGAGTTGATGCACCTGTGTTAAATCAGGCCAGTGACCTGAAAAACTATTCCCTACACATAAAACCTCTTCCGAACTTCCTAGTTTCATATATTTCAACACATTGCAGTATATTACAACAGATATGAAACTTGCACTCAAACTTCTCCGTGAAGATTACAATCTTCACACTGGATATCTTTCTCTGGACCAATCAGGGAGAATCGACTCAGCTGCCTGTATTTGTCAATGATCTCCAATTTACAGATCATCACATTCCACACAGCCTCAGCCACAGCAGCAGAAAGTTAGAAGAATCTAAGAAGGCCATTGCTGTAGAGAAATCTGTAGGGTTTCTCCGATCCAATTTGATTGCACTTGTGCCCAGTTTCATCATACATTTGCCTACATACAGTATCGCCTCATAATCAACAGGTGTAATGCCCTAGGTAACAGGTGCCCCAGTCCTCAGGCATTGGTATATTCTATTCAAGCCAGTCCCAGTTTTAGAAATGTTAAAGAAAATTCTATTTTTTTGGAAAAAAAATTCAGCTAAGGATTTTTTTTACAATTTTAGTAATAATGAATCTTATGTAATGAACTGGAAAATTGGTCAAAATGCTGGAGCCCTAAAAGACCCTTTCTTCCCTCCCAAAGGTTTGATCCTTATTCCAACACATTTATGTTCTCAATACAGCTTTCTACCTAATAATCCATCCCCGTTCTGTAATCTTTCTCTTTCTTCTTTCCATCTCAACAAATCGGCCTTTCCTGTAAACCTTCATAAAATCCTAGGTGTTCCTTATTTTCCAATCCCTAACATATTTAGTCCAACTGGTACCCGAAAGTAAAACACTTCATTGACTTGTAGATTTAATATCCTGAAACTCTATAGAATCTGTGGAATTTCTTGACTTAAACAGTAGCAATGTCATGTAAATTAATTGAAGTGACTCAATCCGAAATCCTTCATTGGGTGGCAACTAAACGGAGAGGGAAAATTCAATGCCAAGACGGTACCCCGACTCAAACCTGTGACCTCTGAACTCTTGCATTGAATTGACATTATAACCTTTTAGGCTACATGTATATAACCAACACCAATTTATACTCCTCAGTCCAGTTCCACTAAGTACATTTAAATAGACAATCAATCCACTAATTAATTAAATCTACCATTCCTAATTGCGTTAATATATATATATATACAGGTAGAGTACTTACGTATCAACATATCGGAACCCGATACACGTACAGGTAAGCCTAATTGATCAAAAGGTATTTACAATCATATTGACTCATTAAAGGTAAGTCGGCTATTAACCCGATACTAATTGCCAATGAATCGAGGTCTAGTAATTAACTCAGTGTTAAAAATAGCACAGTTCGTATGTGAGATTCCTGGCATTTTCGGTAATCAACGTCTGGAATGTGTTTTAGCTGTCTGCTTTTACCTGCAAGGTACATTACTTTGAAATTTATATTTTTTTTTGTACTAAAACAAGAGTATTGGTGTAGTCTTTATGGGTTGTTGAACAGACACTTGGAAAGTCATTTCTGGTGTTGAGGTTTTCTGAAAATGATGCTCTATTCATAAGTATCAAAATCCCATCCTAATTTTGGCTTGAAGGAATTTTCCTTTCATCAGCTGAAGCTGTATGAAGAGGGGATTTCTCTCTCCTCGGCCAGCCGTAGAATCATGCACGTCTTTAGCTTAAGGGAATTTCCCTTTAAGACAGCTGTGAATATGTACATCATGGCCTAGAAGGAATTTTCCTTCACTGAATCGAACCATATGTGTGTATGTTCAGCTTGAGGGAATTTCCCTTTCAACCCCTCTGCACCTGTATCTGCATACAGATGGAATTTCATGTCTGTCTTTCCCTTGAGAGAATTTCCCTTTTAGACAACTCTGAATCATGTACATCTTATAAGCTAGAAGGAATTTCCCTTTCAGCTGTCTGTCTTCAGCTTGAGGGAATTTCCCCCCTAAGCTAAGCTGTAGGATAACTGTATGTCTTTACTTAGTTATACTTTTCTTTTCAGCGAGCGCAGTAGAACCGAGCACAGAAGCAGAACGTGTGTCTTCAGCTTATTAAAGCTAGCTGCAGAATCATGAGTCTTATAAGATTGAGGGAATTTCCCTTTCACTTGTAGAATAATAATGTCTGGTTATAGCTATATATAGCTAGAAAGTTCGCCAGTTGCATTAACAGGAGACATAAATGCACTGCTTAATTCCTATTATCTCTCTCTCTCTCTATATATATATATATATATATACCATGTATATATATTTCATTATCTGGGTAAAGCTCAATTAACATAGAGCTATTATGGAGATTTGACTTCAGTATTGGAACCGAAAGTACAGTTGATAGAAAGCTCGACTTGTTTACAAGAGATACCGACATCTATCGCAAAACATCAAATATTCTCATCTATAAAATACAGGTAATAACTCTAAGTACCTCTGTGGCTGTTACACATACAGGTGAGATAACGACATTTACCTGTTCAGGTGATTGCTGGTAAACAAAACCCAAAACCCAAAACAATTACGAGCTTCACACCAGGTTCACTAAATCGAAACTACATAAACACATTTGACATGGAAATAAGCTTTGATATCAAGATCTCTGAGAGTAGTGCACCAAGTCACTCAGACTTTTATACAGGTAATGTAAAAATCTACGATTAATTATACATACACAGTCAGGTGAGAATTTAAGTGCATCTACACCATGAGGAGCAGGAAATCAATATTAAGTTTAATGACCTGATGACAACACTACTTCGTTTGGCTTCACCTAGCTTCATTTCAAAGAGATAATCTATTTTCTAACCAAGTTTTTACAAAAAATGGTTCAGTTTATAGATTTGTCGTGTGCGTACAGTTGAGGGGTATCTTATACACTTCTCAGTACAGCCATGACACTTAACTATCAAAATATTCAAATACTGTAATTTTCTTTGCGAATGTACACACTACATAATGCCAAGATAATTTGTCAACAATATAAACATGAAGTTTACTATGTTGATGGATCCTTTTAAACAGTATATATTGTAACCCACAAGTAAATCCGCCCTGGTGTACGTAGGTATACAGTTTTTACAACTTTAGGTATATAGTTTTACAACTTTAGGTAAGATATACACTGTACATCTATCAGGTAGAAAATAGCTATGTACATGTACAATCTTTGTAGGTGACCTATATAGCTAGCTTATTCAGGTGTTAACTAGGACATTTTAAATCGGTACTGAGCAGAATACAAATTTGATCATTTTGAATAAGACCATCGTAATAATTCAACTGAAACGTAAATTTACAACATGGAGCTTAAGGAAAAAGATAACCGATTGCTTGCTCAGGTGTAAACAGCCAGGAAAGGTATCATACATAATTCTCAGCTAAATCATGAATTTTATATAACCAATAAAGTGTACCTGTATTACATTATCTAGGCTTTGTGTATATACAATATGTATATATATATGTAGCTAGGGACATGGTTAGAAGTGTAAACAGGTGTTTTTTGTTCTTTTATGAAAACATGCAATATCAGTGCATATCGTGATCAGTGACCTCTCAAAACAACATCAACGGGGACACTTAATCCTGACTCATCCATTTGCGTCACTTACGCTTGTACACCTTCGTAATTTTCCATCCAACGGTGTACACTGAATGGACGCATGAGATACTCATTAATGATCTTATTAAAGTCCAGCACTAACGATTCAAATGACAGTTTTTGATATTGTATATGGATAATGTGAACAGCTCTCCGATTTTGCAATAGATCTTTGAACACACTACAGCTGCATGCATCCTACCAACTCGGCTGAGGAGATTGAACTTCTCACTACATCATAGAGTCTATATATAAATTTATCTTACAAGAATCCTGAGTTTGATTACTAGTTGATGTATTGAAATCAATATGTTCTTTTCTTCTCTTTTATATCTTAAAATTAAATATATACCTAATGAACCAGCATCTACAACAGGTAATACCTGTGTGTCCTTGATAGGGTGTTATCCCTCAAGTCTATTGGTATAGGGTGTTATCCCTCAAGTCTATTGGTATAAGGTGCTATATCCCTCAAGTCTATCAGTATAGGGTGCTATATCCCTCAAGTCTATTGGTATAGGGTGTTATATCCCTCAAGTCTATTGGTATAGGGTGTTATATCCCTCAAGTCTATTGGTATAGGGTGTTATCCCTCAAGTCTATTGGTATAGGGTGTTATCCCTCAAGTCTATTGGTATAGGGTGCTATATCCCTCAAGTCTATCAGTATAGGGTGCTATATCCCTCAAGTCTATTGGTATAGGGTGTTATATCCCTCAAGTCTATTGGTATAGGGTGTTATATCCCTCAAGTCTATTGGTATAGGGTGTTATCCCTCAAGTCTATTGGTATAGGGTGTTATCCCTCAAGTCTATTGGTATAGGGTGCTATATCCCTCAAGTCTATCAGTATAGGGTGCTATATCCCTCAAGTCTATTGGTATAGGGTGTTATATCCCTCAAGTCTATTGTTATAGGGTGTTATCCCTCAAGTCTATTGGTATAGGGTGCTATATCCCTCAAGTCTATTGGTATAGGGTGTTATCCCTCAAGTCTATTGGTATAGGGTGTTATCCCTCAAGTCTATTGGTATAGGGTGTTATATCCCTCAAGTCTATTGGTATAGGGTGCTATATCCCTCAAGTCTATTGGTATAGGGTGCTATATCCATCAAGTCTATTGGTAGGGTGCTATATCCCTCAAGTCTATTGGTAGGGTGTTATATCCCTCAAGTCTATTGGTATAGGGTGTTATATCCCTCAAGTCTATTGGTATAGGGTGTTATATCCCTCAAGTCTATTGGTATAGGGTGCTATATCCCTCAAGTCTATTGGTATAGGGTGTTATATCCCTCAAGTCTATTGGTATAGGGTGCTATATCCCTCAAGTCTATTGGTATAGGGTGCTATATCCCTCAAGTCTATTGGTAGGGTGCTATATCCCTCAAGTCTATTGGTATAGGGTGTTATATCCCTCAAGTCTATTGGTATAGGGTGTTATCCCTCAAGTCTATTGGTATAGGGTGTTATATCCCTCAAGTCTATTGGTATAGGGTGCTATATCCTTCAAGTCTATTGGTATAGGGTGCTATATCGCTCAAGTCTATTGGTAGGGTGTTATCCCTCAAGTCTATTGGTATAGGGTGCTATATCCCTCAAGTCTATCAGTATAGGGTGTTATCCCTCAAGTCTATTGGTATAGGGTGCTATATCCCTCAAGTCTATTGGTATAGGGTGTTATCCCTCAAGTCTATTGGTAGGGTGTTATATCCCTCAAGTCTATCAGTATAGGGTGTTATCCCTCAAGTCTATTGGTATAGGGTGTTATATCCCTCAAGTCTATTGGTAGGGTGCTATATCCCTCAAGTCTATTGGTATAGGGTGTTATATCCCTCAAGTCTATTGGTATAGGGTGCTATATCCCTCAAGTCTATTGGTATAGGGTGCTATATCCCTCAAGTCTATTGGTAGGGTGCTATATCCCTCAAGTCTATTGGTAGGGTGCTATATCCCTCAAGTCTATTGGTATAGGGTGTTATATCCCTCAAGTCTATTGGTATAGGGTGCTATATCCCTCAAGTCTATTGGTAGGGTGTTATCCCTCAAGTCTATTGGTAGGGTGTTATATCCCTCAAGTCTATTGGTATAGGGTGCTATATCCCTCAAGTCTATTGGTATAGGGTGCTATATCCCTCAAGTCTATTGGTAGGGTGCTATATCCCTCAAGTCTATTGGTATAGGGTGCTATCCCTCAAGTCTATTGGTAGGGTGCTATATCCCTCAAGTCTATTGGTATAGGGTGTTATATCCCTCAAGTCTATTGGTATAGGGTGCTATCCCTCAAGTCTATTGGTAGGGTGCTATATCCCTCAAGTCTATTGGTAGGGTGCTATATCCCTCAAGTCTATTGGTATAGGGTGTTATATCCCTCAAGTCTATTGGTATAGGGTGCTATATCCCTCAAGTCTATTGGTAGGGTGCTATATCCCTCAAGTCTATTGGTATAGGGTGTTATATCCCTCAAGTCTATTGGTATAGGGTGTTATATCCCTCAAGTCTATTGGTATAGGGTGCTATATCCCTCAAGTCTATTGGTAGGGTGCTATATCCCTCAAGTCTATTGGTATAGGGTGCTATCCCTCAAGTCTATTGGTATAGGGTGCTATATCCCTCAAGTCTATTGGTATAGGGTGCTATATCCCTCAAGTCTATTGGTATAGGGTGCTATATCCCTCAAGTCTATCAGTATAGGGTGCTATCCCTCAAGTCTATCAGTATAGGGTGCTATATCCCTCAAGTCTATCAGTATAGGGTGCTATATCCCTTCAAGTCTATTGGTAGGGTGTTATATCCCTCAAGTCTATTGGTATAGGGTGTTATATCCCTCAAGTCTATTGGTATAGGGTGCTATATCCCTCAAGTCTATTGGTATATGGTGTTATATCCCTCAAGTCTATTGGTAGGGTGCTATATCCCTCAAGTCTATTGGTAGGGTGTTATATCCCTCAAGTCTATTGGTATAGGGTGTTATATCCCTCAAGTCTATTGGTATAGGGTGCTATATCCCTCAAGTCTATTGGTATATGGTGTTATATCCCTCAAGTCTATTGGTAGGGTGCTATATCCCTCAAGTCTATTGGTAGGGTGCTATATCCATCAAGTCTATTGGTAGGGTGTTATATCCCTCAAGTCTATTGGTATAGGGTGATATATCCCTCAAGTCTATTGGTATAGGGTGCTATATCCCTCAAGTCTATTGGTAGGGTGTTATATCCCTCAAGTCTATTGGTATAGGGTGTTATATCCCTCAAGTCTATCAGTATAGGGTGTTATATCCCTCAAGTCTATTGGTATAGGGTGTTATATCCCTCAAGTCTATTGGTATAGGGTGCTATATCCCTCAAGTCTATTGGTATAGGGTGTTATATCCCTCAAGTCTATTGGTATAGGGTGTTATCCCTCAAGTCTATTGGTATAGGGTGTTATATCCCTCAAGTCTATTGGTAGGGTGCTATATCCCTCAAGTCTATTGGTATAGGGTGCTATATCCCTCAAGTCTATTGGTATAGGGTGCTATAACCCTCAAGTCTATTGGTATAAGGTGTTATATCCCTCAAGTCTATTGGTATAGGGTGCTATAACCCTCAAGTCTATTGGTATATGGTGTTATATCCCTCAAGTCTATTGGTAGGGTGTTATCCCTCAAGTCTATTGGTAGGGTGTTATATCCCTCAAGTCTATTGGTATAGGGTGCTATATCCCTCAAGTCTATTTGTATAAGGTGTTATATCCCTCAAGTCTATTGGTAGGGTGCTAAATCTGCATGAAGTCTATTGGTAGGGTGTGCATGTTTGCTTAGAGATTAAGTCGGAGGTTGTTCTACAGCTCAGACCGAGTAGCTATATATAGTTGCAGGACAAAATAGTTTTCATTGTCATCCTATTAAAATAGGGACTGTGAATTGAATTTGTATATTTTTGCCAAAAAATACTATGTTTATACATATGATAACCAGCTCTTAGTCACAAAATGTTTTTTTTAAACATCAAGAAATTTCAAAATTTCAATGGAATGTGAGTTGAAATGATTGAACAATTTCTTATACTGCTATCAAAAAAACTCACCACTATCTAACCCATTTTTTTTACCGAATACCCGACACGGATTTCAGTTCATTAAGTGTAGAACATGTTGTAAGAGTCATTTCTTGGTATTTTATTTCACACTTCCATGTTGACCCAGATCAGAGAACTTGTTTATTCTTCTCATGAGCGAGTTGATAAGGATACTCAAGTAAATAAGAGAACTGTTTAAATCCGTCATATTAAGTCAAATCTCAATGTACACAAAATATCTGTTATCTAGAAAGTTACGATAAACTTATCTTAGATTAAGTCACAACAGCCTGTGACTGCCCAGCTATAGACGTATATTTCATGGCGAGACATAGCGAGCATTATCCAGTTTCATACTTCTGATGCAAGATAAACTCTGTGGAATTGAAGCTTCAAAAAAAAATAGGATGTTGGGCGTCAAAATTGACCCAATAAAACAAACAACTCCATTTTGAAACTTTAATCGGTTTTCTCCGCCCCACATATAGAGGATATTATTATACATTGCCCTGATTTCTGTTCAGGACAAATTGCTTCCCCCCCATGCATACTTGAAGGAAAGCGTATCCTAATGAACCCATTTTGGGTTAATCATTTTATAATCTTTCTTACCCCGCCATGTTAAAACATGAACTCCTAGTTGAATGCAGTACAAAACTATTCCACATATCTAAGATTTAATTATGGTTGCACGAGTTTTCACCAACATGTACTATCACCAAGCGCCATATAGGGCTCTCACAGAATCTATATAAGCTCTATATAGTCAGACTATGGCCAGAAAACAGTATAAAATTAATTGCTCATCATGATCAGCTAGCAAGATACATAACAGATTTTACCAAATACATGTCATTAAGTCCAAACTGCAATTTGAATTTGAAAGTGTTGAACAATAAAATAAACCTTTAAAAAAGAACAATACAAAAGTTATGCCCCTTTAATTCTATATTTTTTTTTTCGTTGGGAAATCAATACGACGTAAAGTTGACAATTCACCATAATGACATAGCACATCAGTTGTCTTTCCCTACACCTGTAAATTTTAACAGTGCATGATTTTCTTACCCGACAAGCAGGTTGAGACAAGCTACAGTCATGCCCTTGGCACATTCTCAACGACTGTATGTCGTCATGATCACGACAACACTACAATGACGTCATATTGACAATTCAATCACATCACATCATCATTGTTTTTCACTGGTGTAACGTCAATATAAGATACTTCAAATGTAAAAATAATCAGTCAACCCCTTGGGAGTGAGACAGGTTCTCAACCCTTGAGGTAATTAATTAAATCTTAAGCTGCCAATTAAACTCTCAGCAAGCCTTTGGTAGCTTAAGAATCTTTCCCTTGAGGTTGATCATGAGATCCCTGTCTCACTCCCAACGGGGTGAAAGAGTCTTTTCCCTACGAAAAACAAAGATTCCCCTGTGAATTCATAATTTTTAATGTAAAGCTAGATCTTGTTTAATGATAATTCTCATAAATATATAGAGACAAACAAGTATGACCATTACTAGTATATAAACAACTTAAGATATCACAGTATATACATAAATTTCTATTTAGAAAAAGGATTTTGAAGAAAAATGGCACGCCGTCTGTTTCTTGTAAGTTCTGCCAAGACAACATCTTCTCTGCCACTGACTAGTGCAACTCTTACAAAATACACAAAAAGTGGTGCGTATATTTAGCCATTTACATGTACTCTTTAACACTGAATACGTAAAATGTGTTTAAATATCTATCACATCAGTTCATTGCATTCTTAAAACTACATCAGGCCACAAATTCATCAATATAGCATTACAGAATGAACGGTACTTATTTAACGAAGATTTTCAACTTCAGGTAAAACCTGAGATGTGTTGTTCAATTCCAAGCTAGAGTGGTTTCTGTTCCTTTGCAGATCAAGATCTCATACACTGCAAGGTGTATATGTGGTTGTGTACTTTGACAGACACTTTACCTTAAATTGTTCTGCAAGTCATCATGCAACAAGCCTTCTGTATATTTTTCAATGAGGTAGCCACCAGCTACTACAGACAAACCCTGCCTTAAAATGACCTTTGCTGTTTACAGGGTGACAAACCGGGCGACGATATGGCAAACAATAGCTATTTGGAAAATAAGAATATTGCAGAACCAATCCTAATTCAGAAATAACAATGCTTATTACATCATATATGTTACAAGCTTTACTTTAATCCATCAGTTAATCATGCTATGAATGACAAAGTGCCAGAAGAGTTATTGCCCGATTCGCTGTTCCGACCTTAAAGCATACAAGATGCCACTGACTCACTTCCAAGAACACGCACAAATTTCCATTTATTAATAATTTACTTGAAGGTTACTCTCAAAAGAGAATATTGCTGCCCTGCTGAAGTGAGAGACGAAGCTGTCGATGAGGAAGACTTCCATGCTTTATGTAATTTATCTATGCAGAATGGAATCTTTGTAGAGATTTCATTATCACAAATTTTTTATCAAAGATATAGAAATTCTGCCAATAGCGTGGCCTTAAAAAGTGGGAAGCATTTCAGAAGCTTACCATGCTGATAGTATTCCATTCCAAATGTCATTACACTGCACAGTAAACTCAAATCTTACAAAGCTGAAAGCACCTGAATATGTATTTGAGAGTTTTAGAGATTGATTTAATCCTTTCTGATACTCTACAAGCTTACTGAAAATTAGAAGATTTATGCAGATTTGAAGAAGTAGATTTTGGGGATATATTTGGATATATAGGACAACCAATCTCAATGAATTTGTACTAAGAATGCTAAAGAATTAATTTGCAAATTTTACCAGAATCTTTGATATTTTTTTATTCACTTAAACATAAATATATTTTCTTAGACTTTTAACCACCATCATGGACAAATGGCCTAGTGCAAACAGTCATCTGTAAGAAATCCTTTATTTAAACCCCATCAAATAAATTGTGTTCATCTTGCTATATGAATGCAGTTATGTTGATGCTTTTCCTGCCTCACACATAAAATTCAAACATTATGATGATCTTGAATATAGATTGTGAACACCGAAAGATGTTCTTTCCATATACAAACAACATATTTAAAATGTTTGATGCTACACAAGTAGCTTTATGACTTTCAAGAAATATTTATTGTACCACGCCTAACACCACATTCTCACCACTTTTGCAGATTTATATCATATCTAAGAAAACCGTCTCCATGTTTATTTTATTGTTGTCTGTTTTTGTAGCTATTCCCAGAATTTTCTAAGAACAAACAAATATTTTTGGCCAACATTGGTGTTACTATGACACTATGAGTCGTCCCATCTGACAGCCATCACACCTTCTCGAAGAAACGCTGATGTTAGGCGCAAATAACACCCAAGTGATGACTGCATAGCGACAAAAACAAGTCATTTAGGTGTCTACTGTTTTATTTGACATTTAACTTTGTGACATAATGTACCAGTAATCCTGCCACATGTTGAAATGATGAACTTTGTGACATAATGTACCAGTAATCCTGCCACATGTTAAAATGATGAACTTTGTGACATAATGTACCAGTAATCCTGCCACGTGTTAAAATGATGAACTTTGTGACATAATGTACCAGTAATCCTGCGACATGTTAAAATGATGAACTTTGTGACATAATGTACCAGTAATCCTGCGACATGTTAAAATGATGATGTATTTCATTCTGATTCCCTTTTTTATTTTATTTTCATTTTCTAAAAATGACGAATAAAGAAACTAATCTCCCAGAGACAAACATATTGTTGTACCTAGGTAAAATTTCGATTTATATAATGATGTCTTGATCAAGACACTCGGAAAACATAACAAACAGTTTAAAAGACAACAACGAAACAAAAACTGGATGTTTACAGCACCTGACTGCAGCTTTGCCTGGTAGCCACAATTTCATGAATCCCTAAACAAAATAATTAGCTATTAGCTGTCATATATGTCAGGAAGTCCGGAAGTTTTATTAGAAAAAACTAAAAACCGAATCTGAACAGACAAAAAGACATTTCATATAAGATGTTGTTTTAAAGACAGCTGACATGGAAAGGTTGAGTTTCAAAATGGCCTAGGAAACAAATATGATTGCATGACGATATTGCTATGTAACCTTTGAAAGTAAAATGAACATAGGAGAAAATCTGTTTTGCATTGAAATATTGTAAAGTGAACTGAAATAAAATATTTATACTTGGTTTTATTGGTACACAGGGACTGACACCTCTGAGGACACACTAAGTGAAATTTCCACTTTAAAAATGACCGTCATGTTCCCTAAAGACAACTTTAAAACCCGCACCTACACACCTATCTCCCACTGTGAGAAGGGTACTGATTAAGTACAAGTGTTTAAAGTCTTTGGTTGCAATTTTTTATAAAAAGGATAGAAGCGCTTTAATGTAATATTCCAAATCATGGACACATATTGGTGTTTAGTTTATGTCTTCTTCCCTATCTCGTTAAAATGAGGCATTACTTTTTAATTGTTGTGACGATCTGCTGTCTAAGTTTAGTAATTTAGTTACGTAATTATTTAATCAGGCAGGTGCATCATCGATTAGTCTGGGTTAAATGTAGAGCCAAGGGAACCAACTTTGATGGCACAAAGCAATGTATCGGTGAGTGATCTGTATATTGGTAAAAAATTCTTCAGGCCGACCCCTATGGGAAATTAACAATGCTGGAAACCCCGCCTTTTATACACTTTGTCATAGCTCTATGTTTCAAAGAACATGTTTCAATTAAAGTACATATATATGGCAACTACGCACACTTGCTATGTGTATAAAATCTAACTAATTTTTATGATCATTTAAGGACGTGCCAGGTTTTGGAGGTGGAGGAAAGCTGGAGTACCTGGAGAAAAGCCACTGACCTTCGGTCAGTACCTGGCAACTACCCCACATAGGTTTCGAACTCGCAGCCCGAGGTTGAGGGCTTATATAATAAATTATGATAAAGTGTCAGGACAACTTAACCACACGGCTACCACATACAGCCCCCTCCTTTATGCAAATAACACTTTAATTAAGCTGCTTAAAATATATGACTTTTCATTTCACTTGGAAAAACTTTTAAGTGTTTTATGTCAAGTGGATAATAAAATCAAAGACATTTATTAATCATTTACAGATTAACAGAAATATACAACCCCCAGTTATAATGTTTTGGTTTCAATTTCTAGGTCACTTTTATTCATTTTTTCTTCTTTTTGGTGTTTAAAATAACTAGTTTTTATAACTAAATTTATTAAAAAATTCATGATTAAAAATTAAAATCCAATTTTTAGTACAGTAAGAATAAGTATTAAAATTGTTCATATTATTTTACATTTTTCTCGGAAAAAATTCAGCTGCGAGTAAAAATGGCACAAAAAACAATGTTCTAATCAAGGATTCCTAAAATAGTTCAGAATTACAGATTTTGTAATTAAATTTCCTTCTTGAGAGTACACAAAGTACATTATTGGTTGTGACCTTGGGTGACAAAGTGAACAAATCCTGTATCTACATGTTCGCAGAACTACGAGGAATCACAAGCTGATTAGACTCTGTGGGAGGATATAATCCAATTTGTGTATAGAACTGCTGGTTCGCAATTCAGGACCAAACTCTCTTGTGACTAATTGTCAAGATCATCTCTCTCTCTCTCTCCCTCCCTCCCTCCTTTTTTTCTCCCCTCTTTCTTTAGAAACGTAAGTCTTACAGGATTTAAAATGACATGATATACCTAAAGTTTAGAATTCTTCCTCATTTTCTAGGATCAAAATCTCTCGTCAATCTCTTGTCATTCTATCATGGGGGGGGGGGGGGGGGGGTTTGAATTTACTGGGTACAATTCTTCCTTTACACAATGATTTCATTTGACATGATTTACAAAGACCTAGATGACAAAGTCACCGTACAGATCCCATTTACAAGTCCGGGATGGCATGCGACACATTAATAAAATGATGTCAAATTAGTATTGAATGAGCTGCACTTCAACACTTTCATAACCAAATAGAATGTAATGGAATGTATTTTAGAAAATCCTTAATAAATGGTTGCCCTTGCTAGTTTAAAAGAGACTGAAGGTTTCAGTCAAAAGCACAAGAAAAGGACATTAATGAACAAGGATTTATCATGGTCACCGATTAGCAATCAAAACAGCTAGAGGCCAAGGATCATAGCACCAGAGTCTGGATCAACTACAGTGGTCTACTATGTAAATAAATGTGGGCGTAAAGAATCAAATTCAAGGATGGATTTATGTTACTATAACAGTATACACTTTAGTTACTCCTGTTTTAAGTTTTAAGAAAATATATCGATTCCTGGAGTGTAACAACAGAAATCATATCGATTCCCAGAGTGGCAGACCAAGAAATGACAACTGATAATGTACGATTTCCGAAACAAAATTTGCAAAGGCTTGACAGGTGGAACCCCCATCACCAATCTCATTTTCGGAAGCCCTGTATACTAGTATTAGACTAAAGCTCTTCCGTAACCATACAGGATTGTCATAGCTGATTATACGAGATGGGAGTTTATAAAAGGCTTGCCAGTTAAAAATGTGGCATCTTATGTATATATATCTTCATCTGATTAGCATCGCATTTTTCTCTTAACCCGATCCTATGTTCTATCACATCTCAGACATTAAATCTCATTTAGGCATTTCCCTACTTTTATCGTGTTATACATGTATTTTGAATGATTGATTGCCAACTTTTGAAAAAAAATATTCAACAAACTTCACATACGCATACATATGGACAGTGTATATATGGACCGTATATATGTGTAATGCATAATGGCTACCCTGACACATCAATATATAATGTCTGATCGTCAATGACAATTATCCATGTTGTAATTGTCTCGTCGTCTGAAGTAGTCAATCCCATGTTCAATGAAACAAAGTAAATTGCCTTCCTTCCAGCCATCTTTGATTCTCTCTTCTCAAAATTGACAGGATAGTTGATATCAAGGTCTAAAATCACTGGCTGACTAGATATACTGAATTCAGTTGAAGTTAAATGAATTCTCCTGGGATAAATACAATTTATTATATTTATAAATTATCCATCTTTCCACTTGATTTATAACTCCAATCCATTAAAATCATCTTTTATATTTTTTTCTCACAAAACTGCCATAAGTTTGTGTAATGTTGAACAATTATCACAATTTTCTAATCATTTAAAAATCAGTATTCCAGAGATCATTGGTATTCATTATTTTTCATAAGAATAAGAATGACGTGCCCCGTTATCATTTCTCCTTGAGTCGATCATATGACCCAACGATTTTGAAAAAGCAAGACAAATCAGGTAATACAAATTTTTCTTATGATAGCTTTGACGTAGATTTTTCAATGAAAGATGAGAAAAAAATATTTGTATGACAGTTTTTAAAAACTCTGAAGATGTCATTTTTTGTGTTCATTTGTCTGAAGTTTTTGTAGATCCATTTGGTTTGGTTCGTTTTGTTTAACATCCTATTAACAGCCAGGGTCATTTAAGGACGTGCCAGGTTTTGGAGGTGGAGGAAAGCTGGAGTATACACAGAGAAAAACCACTGGCATACCGTCAGTACTTGGCAACTGCCCCACGTAGGTTTCGAACTCGCAACCCAGAGGTGGAGGGCTAGTGACAAAGTGTCGGGACACCTTAACCACCCGGCCACCGCGGCTCCATTTAAAATCCATTTAAAGTAGACTTTAACCAATTTTGAAAGAAGAAAAAAGAAGACAAAATATGTCAATTTCTATGTTTATTTCTTTCGACTGTTTTTGAAACATTTTAGATACATGTTGTGCATGAGAGGTTTTGAAAACAAAGAAGACATCCTTTTTTGACGATATATGAATATTTTACAAAACCTTCTTTATGATTCATTTTGATATGAATTTAAGTCATGATTTCGTTAGATTTTCCTGACTAGCCTGACCACCTAGGAGTACTACATCACACCAAAAACTCGTCAAAACCACCAGAGCAAAATATTAGTATTCTAAATAAGTAAACCTGAACAGGTGACAGATACATTAATTCGTTTTGATGCAGCATATCATAAATATTAACATTTAAAGAAGTCGAAATACTAGTATGTAAATTTGAATTTTTTTTTTAGAAGTGTAGCAGACAAATATCTAAATATTAGTAAGTAAAGAAATTTGAATTAGAATATATTATGTAAGATATTTAAAAAGGAAAGGTAGATGCAATAAAAATATGGCAGTTGATACACTATATATATTTACATACATATAAGGTTTATTTGTTAACAGCTAGAGTCATTTTAGGATGTGCCAGGTTTTGGAGGTGGAAGAAAGCCGGAGTACCCAAAGAAAACCTCAGCTGGCCTAGCTATACACATGGTTTTTACGGTTTTCAAACAGGGACCCAGAGGTTGAGGGCTAGTGATAAAGTGTCACGTACGTCCATTATATGCCAATCCCAATCAAATTAGCACATGAACAACACACTACAGTATAATACACAAGTTTTCCATAAACTTCACACCTCAGTAACCGTAAAGTCATCATAATGATCAGTTCACAATATGCAAGTACAGTCCGGCAGCCACAATGACTCATGTTGACACCAAATTATCACATATATATATATCATAGGTGAGCTAATAGACAGTTGAAGTAAATTATGAGTATCTACAATGTAGCTGATTTAAAATTTCAGAGAGTCATGATGATCATCATATAATTTCATCTGATTTAAGATATGATGAAAATATAGCTTCGCAGCTAGGGTAGGGTTAATTTTTAGAATTGAATCTCAACTGTATATTTCTCTTTATTTTCTTTGAATATTTCATATCTCTGGTAAAAAATGATTAATTTTTTTCCCTTATTTGGTGAGTGTGTAATAGGAGACAGAAAATGCAACGACCAGACCAGCAGGACTCTAGATCTTAATTACCCTGGACCTCCAGACTCTACCATTTGAGCTACCTGCATGGCCATCGGTGTATTCAGCCATCCGTTTCCGCTTCAAATGTATGCCCTAATTCCTTTTTTCTTTTCTTTAAATGCACTTCTGATATCTCGTTTTATTCAATTGAATTTACACCCCATCAACTCCATTGACTGCCGCCCTCTGTTTATCAGCGGTGTTGCAGTGTCAAAGATTACATCCATCTGCCTTGGATATTGGTGGCGATTTTAAAGAAATCACTCAAACTTCAGAAATTATTCATTAATTCAACAGTTTCAACAATATTATCTATTTTACACATGAATTTGAGGGATTTATTACAAAGTTAGAAGATTACAGGCTGCAGAAATAAATACCACAGTCTCTGTATATGATGCACTATGTACGACTGCCTTACATAATACGCCATGCAAAATCTAGATAATATGACAGGATCAGAACAGTTAAAAAAGTGAATTTTGAAGGACATGTATTAGATCTGAATATAGTACACGACACACCACATTCTAAAGATGTAGGTTAAATTGAAAAGGAGGCTATTATTATATAGGCTCTAGAAAAAGCTTTGGCATAAAAAATAAACAAAGGGCAATAACTCTATATATAATATCTAGTGGGGCAGATCTTATTTCATTTTGTGATGCTCTGCCATCTAAAGAGGTTATATACCTTCATTCAGTATATGCAGCGGGACCAGGGTAGTTCAGTCGGTCAGAGTACCGGCCACATCATCTAAGGATGAAGATCTGAGGTGCATGGTTGTGTTTCTCAGGAAGCTGAAGAACGGGTCGGTCTGTGTTGTCATGGTTTTGTCATAGCTAGGGGAAGGCACTTATGCGACAGGCCTTCTGTATGATGTTCAGTAATTATAAGGTAGTCACCAACTACTATACAAGGAGACCCCACCTCAAAATGACCCTGGCTGTTCACAGGGGGATAAGTATTAAAAGCCAAGCAAACAAACAAATTTGCATACAGAATTTTGGTAGCAGTCCATAACACTATATGTGCATATGATGCAAAGAGACTGAGGAAGTATTTCGTTTTATAATGTTGAACTTAGATTGATCATCCGAACACCACTTACACTCTGCACTGAAAACTTCATGATGCTATAATTACCACTTAATTCAATAAAATAAACACAAAATCTTTAAATTACAGCCATGGCAGAACTCAAAAGCCCTGGGATAGAGAGCAACTCATTAATATAGTCGTAATTAAGGATAACATCGAAAATCACTCACAATTTTAGATTTCATGAAACATTAACTAGTTAAGCTGAAACACCAGTAGTCATATATAATGAAAACCCTACAGACAATTTTTTATATTCTTATTGTGAAAATTCTATTCTATAGCTTAATTATTCCTGAGTTAATTGTGAATTGGTGTTGGTACATTTAAGAATAACAAAGACAACAGTACGCTTCCATTAGAATAAGAGATCATCAACTTAAGACATTCTAGTTATCTCAGAATTTAACTGGAAGAGCCCTTTGGCATTCTCCATTTGACAAGAGTTCTCGAATCTGTTGATTACCTCCTTATTATCTCTTAAATAACTATAGACCTGAAATCGTAAAACTAGAAATTCCCTTGAGGGAGCAAAACTACTCGTAACTACCAGCTAGCACTTTTTTATAACATTCATTTATATGTGGTGCATGGTGCTAGCGATTTATATAAAAAAGAATCTTTCACAGTTAAATAAAAAACAATGTACATCCAGTATATGAGTAAGCTGATAATATCTTTTACTTTAAATTTTCATTTTATGTTTTATTAGCATTCAGGATTGAAGGATCAAAATCTGATTAATTAAAAAAATAAAACCTTCTTACATGGATCCAAACTAATTAATAGACCAATTGATATACCGCCCTATAAAAAAATAGGTACTGAATTAACCCCTCCAGCATATATATTACGCTAAAGGTCACCTGTTTATAAACACCTGTCTACAAAGGTCACCTGTTTATAAACACCTGTCTACAAAGGTCAGCTGGATAAACACACCTGTCTACAAAGGTCAGCTGGATATACACACCTGTCTACAAAGGCCAGCTGGATATACACACCTGTCTACAAAGGTCAGCTGGATATACACACCTGTCTACAAAGGTCATGACCTGTATAACAAAACCTAATTACAATGGTCACCTGGATATAAAATCTTGTCTACAAAGGTTATCTGAATAAGAAAACCTGCCTACAACAGTCACCTGAGTATGAAAACCTGTCTACAACAGTCACCTGAGTATAAAAACCTGTCTACAACAGTCACCTCGATATAAATCCTTTCTACAAAGGTCACTTGTATAAAGTTCTTAGGCAGGTTTGACTGTACAAGAAAATCACAATTTCATAACATCTCTCTAAAAACTCATAATATTGCATAATGATCTTCTCACCATATATATATAGATGCATTAATAACTGGATGGACGCCACAATTAGCAAATCAATTCTGAAATTGGTCATAATCATATTGCACAACCAGTTCCTAGTGAATCCTATCACAACCATCTTGATTAATTAATATTGATCGACTCCATCGCAATTCCTGTCTAATCATAACTCAATGAATCCCATATCACCATTACAGCACCAAATGAACCACATAGATATTTGTTCATCAATCAATGAACCCCATCAATATATGTTCATTCTCAATGAAGCCATCAATACATAACCAATACATATACCCAATAAACCCCATCAGCAGGCATGTTTCATTACTCAATGAGCCCCACCAACACATAACCAATGCAATGAACCACATCATTATATTTTCATTACTCGATGAACCACATCAATATATGTTCATTATCAAATGAATCCCATCAATATGTGTTCATTTCCCAATGAACACCATCAATATACTGTATGTTCATTACTCAATGAACCCCATCAATATATGTTCATTACTCAATGAACCAATCAATATATGTTCATTACTCAATGAACCCCATCAATATATATATACATTTGTATATGTTCATTACTCAATGAACCTTATAGATAAATCCATTACTGATCATGATCAATGAAACCTTCCCCACTCACAGCAGAAACAACTGAACAGGCGACTGTGTATCACAGAGAGCTCTGTCCAGCTCTAGCTACAAATCCTTTCTATAGATTTTTCATAGGTTTGATCTCCATTTCCGTTGTCTATTGGAACAGACATTAACTTTCATTGGTAACTTTTTATATAGACACAGGAATCAGGTGACCTGATATAGAAAGTACAATTTTAAATGCCTCGTAGGGTCAACTCCACCCTAAAATGTGTCTCCGACCGTATTTGTTTTGCCAGTAATTCTGTTATAGCCTTTGATTCCAACAGAAAAGTCATTCAATCCCGATCCTATACAGCTGCTGGAATGTTCTTAATGTACTCTATCAAGTAAATCATCCTGCATAATAATATAAAAGGACAATTTCTAAACAATTATGGTTGCAGACATATATATCAATTAACATATTTTTGAATGAAACACATTTTTTACACATAAATAATATTTGCTTGCATTAACAATAATCAATCTGTGAAAAAACTCTTCTCTCACCAAAGAATTGGTAATCGTTATAATTATACTTGTCTTTATTGTGCATTTATGAAATCTGTCAGCTCTAAGGTCTAAACCTTGGTCGTGAAACTACTAGCTATTGAGTGGCATGAATTCTCCAATAAATCCAATATATTAGCAATAATTGAACATCAGCTCCCCAGCAACCAGTATAAATTGTGATATTAATTGAATTTCACCAAATATTTCATATTTTCTAATCCGTTCAGCAACATGACCTTTCCATTACAAGACCAGCCTTTTTCCTTTTCTATGTACCATAGGTAACCAATGCTGTTAGCTTCATTACTGAGACCAAGCCGGCTACATTAGGAGATTGTTGCAACATTTAGCTAACACAATGGCATTGACAAACCATTAGTGGGTTTTCCTGAAACAAGACAATAAGGCACTTGGACCACGATGGAGGTCTAGTTGTTTCATACAGATTTCTGCATTCACCAGGGATATATATATATACCGCAGGTTTAAAACACTGTATTATGAAATTCAAGAACATATTTTTTTTATCTAATCTGCAATTCATGATATTGTCTTTTATAGTGTTGTAAAATGAACTTCAAAACTCAACATTCTTGATTTTATTATTCTATTCATATTACCTATTTACATTATAATGTACATTGCAGGACTATCCCATATTTAAGCTGTATGGTAGCTGGCTGAAGAATTTCTAGTGTTGTCACAAATATAGTGTACACTTTTTACATTCCTGCATAAATATCTGATTTCATCTCCATTCAAAAACATCCTTCCACCTTAAGATGAGTAGAGAGATAGACAAATTCACAACCAAAATATTTATCTAATCAACTACCGAGATGTACACAATCAAGTGATGTATTGAAAAGGGTTTTTTTTTCACTTCTAGTAACATAAACTATACACCCACATGTTGTAGATATAGGTATACTTATAGAACTAGTGACCTCTGGAATTCTTAACTGCTGAGCCATTGTGGTAAATGACAGTCAATGTATACTATACTTATGAGCCTAAGCTAACTAACAATATCCCATCCCAACTGCCTAAAAAAATGAATGCCCCTCCCCCATCCCCATCCCAAACCATTCTAGTGTCATTTCTGTTATAAAGTTTGTGAGCACTTGAATTGAAGTTCAACTCAAATAAACATTTTACATTGCTATTAAACCATGAAAAGACAAAAAACATCAGTATACATTACTTAAATTTTTCGATTACTTTGTATCTGCATTACGTAATCGATAGATTTTAGTCTTATACAACACTTATAAAGCTGATATGCCAAGTCATAAATTCTTATCCGTAGAAATTGCAGATGAACATTCGTCAAATTAGAGAACAGTCTACGGAAGCGTTTTCAGATATCATCATTTATTGTTTTGTAGTCAGCCTAATTGATAAAGATGTCGTAACAAATCGCTATAAAACATTTTCATGATGCAGATCTGAACACTGTCCCTAGATATTGCATGTGAAGAGAAATAAAATACTGTCTCACATGTTAGTGAAAGCCAGCTGGTTCAAACATGTATATATTTCAGTAAAAATTGAAAATCCATTAAAAATCCATTATTTTTTTAATAGCATTAATTGTATAATCAATAATTTACTCTCTTAGTCATTTCCTCATTAAAGAGTTATGTACCTAAATCACATTTAAACTGATTGATACCAGCATACTGACTTACGTAACATATGTTGTGTCGATAGCGTGATTTCAAGTCATGATGTTTACTAAAATTATCTTCTGCACAAAAATATCAAGCATATTGATTGAAGTCTGTGTAGAGTGTAGTGCTTGGTTATAGAAACAGCTCAACACGACTGTTATATGCATTGCAGTGAAATTGTCTTACAAGTATCTCATAATAATGATCATCTTTAATTAATGAATGAATTAATGATACAACAGAATTTGTATTTCTATTTATGGTAATGCAATCACTTTTAAAGAATTACTTTAATTTATTTGAATTTTAAAATTAATTCAGATTTTTTTTAATAATTTTTAAATCAATTTGAATTTTTTTATAATTCCATTTCACACTACACAATGAATGAATTTACAACATTGTACTGTAGATATAAGAATTTGAACTTTGTAAGAATAATATCTATCAAAAATAGCTGAACTGATTATGATTTTATTCTTCATAATCAATGATTTTATTCTTCATAATCAATCAGATTAATTACAAATATGGTATGTTTTAAATCTTTATAAAACAAAGTTCATTTAGTGAAATGGCTAGTACAAAGCAGAAATTATCTGTCACTTGATATGACACCTGTCAGGGAAAATTTTCTACAGTCATAATTTTCTACAGCACAAGTTTTGTTTCACCAATGTCAATTTCAACTACAAATGAACTGTGTTAATCCTTTAATCATATTTACTAGTAGTACCCAAGTCTTAAACTGTTTTTATCTACTTAAAAAATAATCTAGGAATTATAAGGCAAACAGAATACCCTCAGCCATTCCTGATCTCAATTAAGTAGAAAGTGTTTATGATACAAACTGTATGTTAACTGGCAGAGTACATACATATATACAAACCTGCAGCCCAAATTATATAGAGGTATTAAATTTCACAACATTGGAACAGAGCTTAGTGAAAATATTTACAACGGTACATTATAGCTCTTTACATTACAACTCTGGCTACTGCATGAGAGCGAGTTTTTTACTCGTCGTCCCAGCCGTACATATACACCATGTGTACACACTATGTTGATACAGACGCATAGAACAATTCTTATATTTTTTACATAATCATTTGACTAAACATACATATTTTTTAATATCTATTGTTGTAGCTGCGTTAACACTGAATGCCTGTGAACTTGTGTTCATTCCTTCCTGCTAAGTAACACAGCCAAACTCACAACACCTAGAAAATCTATTTTAGTAAACATACTTGTACAGGCCATATGGGTTTTAACTTCAAATTACTAACTTGAGCCAATGCTCCAAGTCTGATATACCAGAGTGTCTAAATTCCTGAACAAGCATTTAGATTTTTTGTAACAGATATCGCCTACACGTTGAAGATATGAAAACATTTTGCCAGTAAAATTCCACAAATATATATATGTCCATGTACTGTATATATACATATGTATTCATAACACATTTATTCAAAGTGTTTTGTCAGCAGTGGATATACCAATTCTGTAGCCGATCTCCTATTGATGGATTTACACCTGTTAATGATTATCTACCTGTAATTGATTTCTAATTACCTAACAACAGGTAATGCTCACCTGCATGATTTTCCACCACACTAAATGCATATATGCATGTACTTCTGCTATGATCTATGGACGTTCAATGATAAATATACCTATGTATATATATATGTGTGTGTGTGTGTCTGTTATCTCGTTAGGATTTTCCGAGAATAATCTACAGTTATAATGTATTAACACTGAAATGTACCAGACACACCTTTGGCAGGGCTTTAATGAGATCTTCTACAAACACACCTGTCAGTTTCCGTCCTTGTCATGTGTATCTTGTTTATTAACCCTATATAAACCAGTAGATCTCTTAATCAATTATTTAAAAGAAAGATGATAGTCACCATTGTACTGTAAAATGAATTCCTGACAGAGCTGACTCACAATATCACACCTAATTTTAAAAGTTAACATCACACCTTATTTTAAAAGTTAACATTCCTTAACCAAAGTCAAACAGTATCATTCCTTAAAGATTATATATGTGTAGTCATACTGTACTTCATCAGGTGAAAACAGTATCTAAATCATGTCTAAATATGATCAAATATACACGGTACATTTGTTTGTATAAACCAGGACACGCTGATATCATTACCATACCCAAGCATAGTCTGGTCAATATAACTTTAACACTGAAATATAGTAATACCCTAAGCGGGCTCCTGCTGTTCAATCTTAAATTGGGCGACAATGAGCCATATATCTTCATTGTGACAATATTTTATTATGTAAGATTTTGTAATTACGCATTACTTAAGAATAAAACATGTTTTAAGTCAAGTCTGAAGTAACTAGCGCGCGCGGTGAATGATTCCCGTGCCGGAAGGTTGATCTCGCACAGGTAAAAATATCTCACCTGCCGAATTCGTATATATAAACAACCTTAATTATAATATCACATGAATTTGTGTCATCAAAACTGTCCCTTATATCAGTTAGCTACTAACAAACAGTTTGGGTGGAGTGATATATATACTTGACAGAAAATTCAAAGTTCCTTTAGTGTAATCTTACTATGGGCCCGAAGAGCAGATACGACTCCGTAACCCAAATAAACAACTTACCTTTCATGTGCTGTTCCGCCTGATCTATCGCCAACGAAAAGTTAAAAACTCCAAGTAACAAAATCCAAACGACAACTTCAGATTCCATGTTTGTGAATCGACGAAGATTACTTCCAATAACTTATTTCATATCTTGCTGTTTTGAACTATATACAGTATAACTTGTGTGTGTATACTATACCGTGCTTGTACGCTTGTACTCTAGGTTGAGCTTTAACTTGATTCGCTCAAAGGTGAAAACCGGAAATACGTCACGAAGAACATAATTAGACAGCGTGTGCTATGATACTTCATTCATGAATACACTACACGTACTACAAAGATCAGCTGATGTAGTAGGAGGTGGGCGTGGCCTATAAACCGGCTGCTGTGACTGGCATCATTGATCTTATCTTGAATTTTCCATCGTGAAGACACGTGCGTCGTCCTTATGTGTGACGGAATTCCGGGCAGGGAAGCAGATTGTACTATATACCTGACATGATTCTGAGAGATTTTTTTACATAGATTTATTACTTCATGGATACTCGATTTTCACCTTTATTGGTAGATAGCAAACGGGCAAGTGTGTTTCTCCAGGGGAAACACTGAAAACTACTTCAAGAGTCTTTATTTTTTATTTTTCCATATTCGGGTTAATAAAGAAGTTTGAAATAATATACGATCACAAATGGCAAGTGCTGTTTTTTGTCGCCTCTTTGAAGTAGTTCTTTCAGTATACACGGGGACATATACAGTAATACATGTTATATACAGTATCTATATATTTTTATCAGTCATCATAAACGTTCCTGATACTGGTTATCAAAGAACTCTTAAAAACGTTTTTGTTTTCACGCAGATAAATCATTATTTGTTCTCGAAGAAAAACCTTTAACTTTAAAGTTTCCTTTCCAAAGGGGAGATACTGGAAAGGGGAAATCCTAGTAAAGGAACTTTTCTTCAA
The DNA here is from genome assembly GCF_902652985.1 of Pecten maximus. Lineage (NCBI taxonomy): Eukaryota > Metazoa > Mollusca > Bivalvia > Pectinida > Pectinidae > Pecten > Pecten maximus. The sequence continues at coordinate 9,706,258 of NC_047033.1, read as the reverse complement.
TTCTGTAATGCTTTTCTATGGGGAAAAAATACAGTACTTCCTTAAACTAAGGAATGTTGGTAAGACTGGGGTCAGATTTTCATTTAGTTAAATTTCATTTTGATGTCATTTAACGCCGTTAAACCAAAGAGACCAGTATAGCACATCATTAGGCTTTATTTTAAATTATGACATTCTTCAATGATGTGCTCTATTTAATATTATAGGTCCACAAACAGTCTCTGTTAATATATAATGTATATTACCACGTATCTGCACCGTACCGTCGCTATTACTAACTTAACCCATAATAGTATCGTTCTGTTTGATGAAGTTGATGAAGATGACGGAGACTTTAAATTTGTGAATCAGTTAAATATACTCATAGTATGACCTACATCACGATTGAAACCATTATAAACAGACCGAGTACGTTTAAACACATAAATATAAAGCCGACAATGTACATCGAAAAGAAATGATTAAAAAAATCGATCTGTCTCTGATGATAAGAGAAATTACATTGGAATATACGCGGAGGAAATTGGGTGAATTTAGGGACGGAAATATCACAACATGGTGTAAATATAGGAGGAAATAGCTGGCGAATTAGCTCTCTCACAGACTGGTTAGCTGTCGTTTTTGACTGGTATACCATCTACCTGGGGGGTTTCCAATTTGTAATTTTCATATTAGCTACAAACTGTTAACTCCATTTTCAATCTCGTGCCCTACAAACACATGAAAAGGGGAAGAACTCGGTCTACATACATGACAAACTAAGATTTCATAGTGATTTTAAAGTCTAGGTTGAAATCCCAATTCGTCAACGTTCACGACATATGTAGGCTAATTTATATATAAAGAAATGGTAAATGCTTATTGCTTGTAAAAATATATTTTGAAATTTTATTGCAAAACCATTTGTTTTTCAATATCGCAGCATTAATATGATTTTTTTTCGCGGCACCATTTATATATGACTTGCTAAATTTGTCATGACAAAATTTGAGAAAGGGGAATGTTAGTTTCTTAGCATTTCGAAAGGGATTCCGAGTGATTAAGGCTGTACGTCGGATTCCGAGTGTTAAGGCTGTACGTCGGATTCCGAGTGATTATGGCGGTATGTCCGTCAGATTCCGGATGATTCCGGTGGTATTCTGTACGTCGGATTCCGGATGATTTAGGTGGTATATGAAAAAGAAACCATTTTTTTCACGGTTCCCTAAGCCAATTTGTTAAGAATAGGTACTACTCTCACGGCTGAAGTCTATTCAGTTCATGATTTTCTTCAAACCATATCCCATCTTTTAATACGTACGTGATTATATATTGGATGTATTGACAGACGAGGCGAGTACCTGTTGTTTAACACACTGATTATATATTGGGTGTATTGACAGACGAGGCGAGTACCTGTGGATTAACACCCTGATTATATATTGGGTGTATTGACAGACGAGGCGAGTACCTGTGGTGTAACACCCTGATTATTTATTGGGTGTATTGACAGACGAGGCGAGTACCTGTGGATTAACACCCTGATTATATATTGGGTGTATTGACAGACGAGGCGAGTACCTGTGGTTTAACACCCTGATTATATATTGGGTGTATTGACAGACGAGGCGAGTACCTGTGGATTAACACACTGATTATATATTGGGTGTATTGACAGACGAGGCGAGTATCTGTGGATTAACACCCTGATTATATATTGGGTGTATTGACAGACGAGGCGAGTACCTGTGGATTAACACCCCTATTATATATTGGGTGTATTGACAGACGAGGCGAGTACCTGTGGATTAACACCCTGATTATATATTGGGTGTATTGACAGACGAGGCGAGTACCTGTGCATTAACACCCTGATTATTTATTGGGTGTATTGACAGACGAGGCGAGTACCTGTGGATTAACACCCCTATTATATATTGGATGTATTGACAGATGAGGCGAGTACCTGTTGTTTAAAACCCTAATTAGATATTGGGTGTATTGACAGACGAGACGAGTACCTGTGGATTAACACCCTGATTATATATTGGGTGTATTGACAGACGAGGCGAGTACCTGTGCTTTAACTAGTCCATTGTGATACTGATATCGTTTCTTTATGTGTTTACTTATAGTTGTATTTGTTGTGAGTTTATATCCAAATTATTACTTATTATAAATGTGCTAATAAAGTTTAATCGAACTTGATAAATATCTATAGACAATGGGTTGAAAATATGTGCCAAATCCCTGAAACTATTTTTAGATTTTTTGGCAATAACAACATGGACGTTTCTATAAATAACGAAGCGTGCTCTAAACTTATGTTTTTTGATGTTGAAGACGAATCCCTTATCATTAGTAAACGCCTAGAGAACAGTTTTCTTACACAAAAACTGTTCAAATAATGTAGGAAATATATCGGAAAGTCATTGTAGATAAAATAGCTCCTGTCTTTGAACTGGTTTGTAATTATGACCTACTCCGAGAAGACCAAGGGACTATTTAAAAGAAGAAACTTTTCTGTTCTGTCGAAGTAAGATGATGGAGAGTTTTTTTTTACATGTGTAACATATGCTTCTACTCCGTTAACGATCGCGGAGCTAATGCCGTGGCAAGGCGTCCGTCGTCGGCCACCTTTACTTAAAAATCGCTACTTGTCAAGAACGACCGAATGACTCTTAACCAAATTGAATATGAAGCATCCTTGGGGGAAGGGAACAAATTTTGTATAAACGGTGGCGTCATAGCTCTTTCTACTGACCCATGCTCTCAGTACTTAACTGATATTTTCATTTCTGTTTCGGACGTCACAGATGTCGCCGCCATCATGATATTGACTTTAGTTCTTCCATTTTCCCCCCGAGTCATCATGATAACTGTGAAATACAGCCCCATTTACGATGTAATAATAAATTCAACCCTCGCCTACCTTTCCAATCACACGTGAACAAGATTGACCAGTGCATCCAACATGACACAAGTTCACAAGTACTCTTAAAACACCAGATATCACACTTTTGATCTATCGTTACCTGTCACGTGTCAGTATCAATTTCGTTTTCAATTTCAATTTCAATCAAAGTCGATCACGTGACCTACTAGACAGCAGATATTTGTACGAAAAAGTGTCATTTGACTTCATTGGTTACTATGGTAATGTTTCATTTTATATCCCATCATCTGTCTTTGTTTGTTATTCGTGTCGGAAAACACTTTCGTTAATTTCTATTTATTTTGCTAAATAGTTTACTACCTCTAATGATGAACGTCAAAAGGAATGGCAATCGAAATGACAAGATAAATTCAGTTTGACTCAACTTTAAGGAAACGAGAAGACACTCTGTACTCTAGGTAAGTTTTTTCAGCCTACTTTCGACAACCCTCTTCTCATTAGGCACCAACTATTTAACTTTAGGGAGGGGGGGGGGGGGGGGGGGGGGGGGGATTTTTTTGAAAAAATAGTTTGTTGCCAGTTTTGACGAAAAAAAAGTTTGTTTGTAAATTAGAGCTAAAACAAGGTTTGCTCCTTTAAGATTACAAAAAAAGTTTGATTTGATGTATTAAAAAGATACTGGATGAATGATCAAATTTTATCAACTGATATAGATAGCAACGGATGATGAAATTACAAATATTAACACTTTATTATCAAAACGAATGAAATATTCACAATGCCAATGGAACATTAAATAAAACTTCAAAAAAAGTTCAAATGGAAGTAACTAAAAATATTAGAGTTATTAAACTTTGATATAACGGATATGAAATCACCCCCACCCCCTCTTGAAGTTAAATGGTCGGTGCCTTAAGTGGAATTCTGAGGGTCCCTTAAAGTGACATCGTCAAACCGAAATTGTAATAGATACCTCATTATGCATCTCGAGACAATAGTGTCCTCAAGAGAAGGCAGTAATACGTACACGATGCATAACAAACATGTATACACGAAGTGATGTTGGTCCGAAGATCTAAGATGTGAACATCCTTTCGTAAATTGCAAAACTCGTTTATTATTGTGGAATCAGACACTAAGTTTCTGAAAAATTATATCATTTACGCTATTACATTAAAATGTCGAAAAAGGAGATTTGTATACAGTTTTAACTAACTTAGAAATGTAGCCTATAAAGACATATATATATGTTTTCATTGACACTTGACAGACTGGAAATGGACCAGGGATGCTGAGGTGTTCCCGCCACTCCTCGGTGCACTCTCGCCACACATCAGGGAGGATAACATTACGGAAGTATATAGCCTTCAGCCAGCTCTTATCTGTAATCCTGTGATACGGTCACCCCGGGGGAGGGGGAGTGGGTGTCTTATCTGTCAGCATCACAAGGATCAATGATCTTTATCAGGAACATCAGTAACACGTACTTGTGTACTTCAGACAGAAGTGTTAGGGAACAACACGGCGGCTCGGCCACCTTTTCAAAGTCTGAACATGTGATAAAAAAAATGTTCTGGAGTAATATAGAATAGTGATTGACAACCATGTCATCTATCGACCAATTAATACAATCTTAGTGGCAGTAATGGCAGCAAAAAATATCTCTAAAACAAATATCAAATGTGGTTTGACTCCCAGGAAGATACCGCAGCTTCTCCAAACACATAGCTTTTAGATAAAGAATGTTAAACAATACAACCATACTTACACGGGAGCCTCGTTGCCAGAATGACAGAACTTACAAATATTACGGAATTTTGGCGAAAATAATTATCTTCCAACCACGTGGCATGCGATTTGTAATTTCGTATTTAAGTGAAAGTTGTAATTCTATCATGAATATTTGTTTTTAAATATAGGATACTACATTTATTTATGTTCATGTACATGTACAATTATTTCCAAATAACGAGTCTTACATTTTTAGTCGATTTAAATACATCAGTGGAAACAATAAACAAATGTATCCATAGTGATGTGTAATTCAATAATATGTTCATGTTAAATACGTCTTATAAATAAACTCAATACGCAAAAAGGTTCTCATATTAATTGATTGATTGATCGATCTATCGATCGCCTGGCTGAAACGCGCGTGCACTATCAATTGCATTGCACAATCTGCTGTGATTGCTTAGAGTAAATGAGATTTACGATATGATACGCATCTAATTACTTTCCGTAAAAGTTCATTATATATTAAATGCATTGTGCATAGTGATTGGATTATCTTAGGCGCGTTATACAATGTACCTTCAGGGATCGTTCACTTGTGTTTGATGAGAGATAGTATTCTGTAAACCTTGATGTGTTGATAAATAAATATGTCGTAACCACGTGATTACTACACATTTAAAAGCAGAATAAGAAACAAAAACAATAAAGATTAGTTTTGCTATAATCGAAGTTTAAAACAAAGAGGATGTCTATATATGTATGAAACTGTACGAATTTTTTTAATTTGTTTTTTTATATTTTTATTTATCTATTTATTTATTTATTTCATTTTTATTTTTTTTCGTTATGGCCAACAATACTAAGCTATACACCGGATTGTTTTCAATAATGCTAACCATTATATATAGTCAATAGTGTTGGAACAGCGACTCTACATTGGCGTAGATTGAGATATTTTAATTATGACTCAGACACACTATGCAGTAAGAGGTCAACCTACACTACTCTATTGACAATGGTATGCTTGATATTTATACATTCATAATACAATAATACAATATTGAAATATAAAAATGAAATATAGAGGCCCTAATGGACATGCATTGCTCATCTGGCATTCAGTTCTATGATGATTTTCTGGTAAATCAAAATAACATGTCCCTGTGTTTTTGAGAAATATGACCACTGTGTTCTTGAATACGGATCAAGGTCATTTCTTTCTGCAAACTTTCTCCGGCATCATTCCAGGAACCTACCAGTCAAATATCTCGATTCTATACCTGTTAATCAACCAGTAGAAGTCGCTTGGGTGTTTGAACAAAGTTGATATTAATAAAGGGCTATGATAATTCTTTATTTCAAACTTTGTGGGGTTCAATCCCAGGAACCTAACCAGCCAAATATCTTGATTCTAGGCCTTTTGGGTTTTGATAAGAAGACTTTTAAAGGAAAAAAATCGACAACGGACGGCAGACGACGAACGGACTACCGGCAAGGTGAGCTAAAACATTACATTCGCAATACAATAAGATAGACCCGATGGTATAACCATCATGACACCCACCTTCAATACAGAAAGCATTGGCCGAACACAATGAGGTCTCTTTTAGTTCTTAGTAGTAACAGTATCATCGGAAATATAGATATTCAGTTATCCTGGAAACCTTTCGACGTCTTCCCAGCAATAATGATTTTTTCCTGACGTCACTTCCGGATTTCCACACGCGTGACCCTGGTACCACTGTCTTCGGTACTTCAGGCACTAGACTGGCTACCTCACTGGCGGGGGCCCACGTGGTCGAGCAGGTGACCCCATACCTTTTCACGTCCGATCGGGGAATCGAACCCCGGCCGCCTACTGGGTTTGATCTTGGTTTGCTCCTCTGTGATCTTCAAAATAATCGAATCTTAATTTTTATGACTTCGTTTTCACCACGGCATTTTCTTGGGATACTATCCAATTCAACTCGTTTTTATTTTATTCTCTTTCACAAAAAATGGCCGCTATAGCTCAGTCGGTCCTACCGCCAGCTACGTAACCTCAGGTGGGGGTCCGAGGTGTGGGGTTAGAGGCTCCCTACCGTTTAGGCTTGTGTCTCTCTGCTGATAAACAGGCTGGTCTGTGCTGTCATGGGTGTGTCCTTTGGCTAATACTTTATCCTAATTGCTTTGGATGGCATGCATCTCGTATGTTGTTCAGTGATGTAGTCACCAACTACTACAGGGGGACGAGATAAACCAAGCAAACAAACCATATTTCTTAGCACAATTTATAGAGATACATATTTATAATGTAATATTTGTAGTATTTTCAGTCAGTAGTACACAGTGCTGTTTTATGATAACTGTAGACATGTATTTGTATCAAAGAAGACAAGTATCATTACCAATGCAGATAACAGAAGTGAACGTACTCTCTAGAGTATCGAGCTTAAATTATCACCCACTAGTTCTATAAGGACGCAACAATTGTAGTGTTGTTTGTTTTGCCAGTGAAAAACCCCAGTATTAGCAGATACACAGATAAACCTTTCTGATTTCAGATGATCGTGTGGTGATTGTATTTCCATGTTACGAAGGATAATAAACCCGTACAGTCTCATATTCAGAAAGATCGTCGATCCCGACCCTGACTCCCCACCCTTTTCTCCCTACCCACCATGACCCGCCATTACACATCTAGACTGACCCCGCGTCTCAAGAATATTAATTAAAGTTATAAATGATATGGAGTTTTATCAATTTGGTTTCTACGATATTTCTTGATTCTAAAGTTTCAAACCAGAGAGATAAACTAGCAATATAATAATAAATTTGATGAGCAGTTCTTTAAAGCCACATACTCACGAATAACTTAAAATTCTAGTTGCACACGCGTATTAATGGCAATCCAAGATGCTCATTCACGCTCTCCCAACATAAAATGACCACTGGCCTGGACGCTTGACCGGGTGAGTCCTCGAGATATCGGTATATAAAAATAACTCGCCGCATTTATATTTATAGCGAGATTTCTCACGGAGCCGAGAACGAGGCTATAACAACGTGCACTGCACATAAACTACACACATGGCCGTTGTTTACATATCGAGCATACGTGACCTTTGCTTCATAATGCTTTCATTTAACTAAACATATTAACAGAATATTCGCGTAATATCCAAGTAAATGAACAAAATAAAAAAACAAGTTTACATTTAAATACTTAATTCTAAAATGTAGCATATAACAAAACATCGATGAAATCTTAGATCGGTGCAGTTGACAATGTTCAAAAGCTAACCAGCAATCCAATAGACGTCCGGAAATATCGGGATTCGAGTTTATTCCTTTTTCTCTCTCGTTAAGTTCCAACGAATCATTTCCTTCCCTAAGGAAATACTCGGGGTTTGCCGATACCACACACTTTTGTGTCTTTTTTTTTGGCAGAATCTGTCTGCGTTTTCGCAGTTTCACGTTTGGGGCGTTCCGCCATTTGGTATGGACTTGTAAAACCCGCCGTTGCATTGTGGGACTAATTTTCAGAGAAACTTGGTCCGGCAGCCACAGTTATTATTTTTGGGAATTCCCCGTATACTTTCATAAATACACATTTTCTTTCAATTTCTGATTCACGATAATCTGTTAAGTATGTATCAAGTCCTTAAACTGTAAAAAGCTCAAAATGTAAACATTGATATAATAATTATGTTTCTTTGTGAGTATGTGGCTTTAAAAAAATAGGGGCTTGTGGTCACCCTCCCTTTCGTACTGTAGAATCGGGATGTTAGACTTCGTTCTCGATTGTGACAAATACGTTGGAGCCGAGAAACCACCCCACCCTTACAACCGGAATGTGTAACGAAACTTTGATTTTTGAACGAAAAAGAAGGCAGCTTGCCTTAAGCTTGTATCGCTGTATGTGACCATGACAAGTGATTATGTTAGCCGCAGATTAGGATATATTTTCTTCCGTCTTCTTCAGTCGTCGCCGTGTACTCTAATCCAGCTTGGCCTCCATTTTGGAACACTTGATTTCTAAATTCTCCAAGGGCTGTGTCCATGATGTTTGTGCCTCCCCAGACACCCACGACTATGGTGGCTGATTTCAGCCATCGTGACTGTTACATTGATATGGTAGAGCTACATTTGATTTAAAGGAATGACTCATTTAACGAAGAATAAATGCCAATCATATAGGTTAGTTTACCCCAGTTTTACTTATATTCCTTTGTGTTCACAGAGACCCTACAGGAATGTATTAGTAACATTTGTCCTGAGGCTAAATTTCCAATATAAAATAAATACAGTTTTTCTCTTTACAGATTGCATTATTATTGTCTTTCGATTCAATATTCCAATCTAAAATGCTTCGTCACATATCTATATTTTACGCGATAATATCAGTGTATATATATCCATGGGATGCAATTGACCATAAAAAGGCCTGGTCATAATGTCTGGGTAGACTGGCCGAAGGGCTGAGATAAGTTCGCTGGATTTTAACAACCTCTGTGTAGGCGTGACTTTATAATCAATCTTATGTAAGTATAATGGTTATCGGATGTCTGGGCCTAGATCGTACAGGAAATACATTTGAAACACTAACACCCGGAGGGGAATCCGGACCATAAGCCCGGACGACAGCTTAGGAGGCCGTCAAACTGTCCTAAATGGAATGTGGTATCTACATGTATATACTGTTGAGTATTATCGCCGATAATCTACACAATAAAACCTTTGGTCATTTGGCCATACAATGACCGCATCATCGCTTACTTTTAACCGGAAACGATTGTACTGGATACAGTGTCTGTGATTACTTACTTGACAAGTGATTTGCTTTATGTGCTACCTTAAACTTTCTGGAAGTCGCTATCCACCAACAAGGTATATAGTGTACAGAGTATATATGTTAACGAGTACAGTATTGTTAACGTCCTATAAACATGTATTCCGAATGTCTTATAGTCCGAAGGCCTATTAATCCTAAGGCCCAAGAATCTGAGGGCCTGATAGTCCGAATGTCCAACAGTCCGAAGGCTCAATAGTCCGAATGTCCAACAGTCCGAAGGCCCAATAGTCCGAAGGCCCGAAGGCAATTGGTCTTTCGGACTATCGGGCCCTCGGACTATTGACCTTTCGGAATAAATGCCATTCGGACTGTAAGGTTGTCACTTATGTTCGTGTTTGTCTCCTTGTGATAGCACGGAACTGATGCCGACTTTAAAGTGCTATCTCACCGAAGCATACTGTCGCAGGCACTCAGCAGGACACCCAACCCGGTCGCATTATTTAAATTGATTTACATTTAATTAATCGGGCAACATATCATTTCTATTCATATATATATATGACCTCTTGTTACATACGTTTGTGTGTCAGAGTGATATCAATAAAACCCTGAGCATTGATGAGGCGATCCGAGTGACATAGCAAAATATGTTTCGGCTCCGAATGATCTAGTCTGAATATGAAAAGGACAAGTCGAGTGATCGTCTTGAAACACCAGAAAGATGTTATTAGACAAATCGTGTGCAAAACCAAACAATTAAAAGGAAAACAAAAAATGTAAATGAAATGAGTGTAAAATCTTAACACACATTTTTTCTTCTTTTTTTTTCAAAATTTCTTAGGTCTGGTGTTGGGACCAAAGAAATTCGCACAAGGGAAGCAGGGGCACGGACTTCACTTGTCTGAACTAAGTAACTGTTTTTAATACTTAGTCTGTCGAAATGTCTTAAAGCGACATATTATTATTGCTATTTTGATGACCGATATATTCCATGTGACCTAAACAATACACAATTTAGTTCCGTGATATCAATTATAACCATAATCATTTACCATTGTCGTGTACGTTTTTTTAAGCGAAGCTACGAGGCAGAGAAGAAAAAGTTCCGGCATGACATAAATCCGATCACCTTCATTGGAAGTTCACACCAATCACGTGGTCACATAAACGTGACAGGGTTAAAAGACAAGGGGAGATAACTTCACGAACACGTTGTTGTCTGTTACAGATGGACGGTGTCTGTTTCAGATGGACCATGGGAATTCCGTGATATGAGAAGACAGGGTGCTAGAAAGGTCAACATCCAGACCCTTTATATGTATACTAACTTACAGTTTTTGAGGGCAGACCTCTTCAATGTTTTGTAGCTGCCGGAGTAGATGTTATGGATGAATTAATATTCCAGTTAACACTCAACGCTTATAGTGATTAGATAAACTATAAAAGTTGAGTTTTTTAGTTCCATTTTATTTGTATTTGTTTGTTTTGTATAATTTTTTTCTTCACTTTCTTGTTAAAGAAAATTTTAATAATTATTCACGACCAGATGACTATTTTACACGTGTAATGAAATAATACAAATATAGTTTGCACGTATGTATTTCCCTTTCCCTTTCCAAGCACAAAATACATACGTAATGTGACAAATACACACATGAATGAACAGCATACTTCAACTTCATAATGTATTAGTTTGGAGTCCCTTGGACTATAAACTTTATTTATTTTACAACAATTGCGGAACAACCTCAATTAATTACTCTTGTTGGCTCGCCTAGGTAAAGATAAGTGTGTGCTTTTCCCCGACAAGAATAAATACATTTTTGTTACCACTATGGTATCCGACCGCTCCTATGCCAAATTTGAAGCGTACGGCTTTTTCATCTCTATTTCTTTTGACCAAGCTAAGATCCATGAGGGGAAAGGAGGATGCTAGTCGGCATATTATTTGTTTCGTGAGGGGATTCAGATGTTTATTTGATACATGAATTGGACGCAATTCTTTCTCTGAAATGAAGGCAGCCAAAGTGTTGTATAACCAGAGACATATATACAGATATGTCTCTGGTATAACTCTCCATTTTCCCAAGTTGTCTCCCTTGTATACCCCATTCCCGGCTTTTAGCTTCATTATTTAATGAAGATTTGATACTTTTTAGATATTTGATAATTCTGACAATTGCCGTCAGTGTTGAGTGTAGGTTGCTGGAAGCTTGGTCTAAAGATTGACATTTCACTGATAACGAGGACATCCACGGGGGCACAAGGTATCTCTTCCGATAATCGACGAATGTGACGTCACAAGCCCATACAACTTCCGGTCAACCGGAGATGGATAAATGTGATTACGGGAGTTCCGAATATTATTATATGATAACTTTGTAAGGGAAGGCATTCATTCATCGCACAGAGGCATGAGCATTTATAAAGGCTAGGCAAATTCCCACTCAACAATTTTGAATTTCGATAGGGATATCACATCCAGAACTCATCGAGTAGTGTCGCTGAATTACAGTAATGTAGATTCCCCAAGGAGTTCCGGATGGGGGATATCAGAAGAATTCAAAATTCCTAACCCCAGAAAAGTAAATTTACAGCTCTGCTCTTCACAAAATACATGTATCTTATAGCGTGTTCCATTTAGCGGAACGTTCCGGTTGTTCCGGAACGAACCAGACGTTGCTAAATTGAACACGACGTTCCGCTGGAACGAACCGGTTTGTCGGGAACGTCTCATTTGAGGGTACCAAGTTGGATCAAATATGGCCGCCAGTGATGGATTTACGATTACTATTTACACAAAATGCGTTATATATGTATGCATGATGTGTTAACCTGTATTTCAGCTGTTCCGTATCCTTTTAGCGACTCAACTGCGGGAATTGTAATTGCTTTGAAAGGATTACGACTTGACTCTTCAGGTTATATCCGGTAAATAGTGTTTTTCGGCAACAAGCACAACAAAAGATGACAACAGGTGGGAAAAAAAGATCAAAATTTATAGTACTTTCAGTGCGCTTCGTGTCAAATTTATCACACGTGTCTCAAAGTATCCATACGTTTTTTTACGGGGAGAAGACAAAGATACCTCAGATCTCTAAATGTCTTGGCTTATTAATACTTTTTACGTCTCGACATGTTTGACGATGCTACTGTTTATATCAGAAACTTCCAATCACATTTTTGGAGCAGTGATGTTCACCTACGTAAACGTTTATGTATAAAGTTTTTGTAACCACCGTTGGAACGATCATTAGCCAAAACCATTTCTTTTTACTCTGAGGCATTTAGGAATGACTTGTTAATGTTAGTAAATTAAATGATGATATTGTATATTGAAATATAAAACCAGATATTTGAAGAAAGAGAGCGAGTCTTTGGATTTGGCCAGTCTTTAAAAAAACAATATTAGACCGTTTACAACAGAATGTATTTACTGTCATTTTCCTCCTTAACGATTTTGCTGATAGCCAAATGATTCAAGAAAAGTCTGTCGAAACACTTGAAGGTAATTAAACTGGAAATGGCTCATTATTTGGTCTTGAACCTATCTTAATTTCAAAAATTGATCTTTAAATATTTTTACCAAATTAAGGGCTACACACATAAATGATTTGCTAGTCGACAGAAATGCTGACGAAAAAATAAAATAAACAGTTTCAGTTCAATAATTAGCACTGTTCCTATATTTTTTTTCAAATTATCAACCAGGAACTAGCCATTTTGTAGTCGCTAAAAATGGACATTTCGCCCTCAATCGATATGAACAGATTTTGTCCATAAAAATCACTCGTTCTTGCCTATTTTTTTTTAAAGATAAACAAGAAGAAGAACATTGGGAAATTGCGTATAACCGTTTTTTATACCACATTTTTATCTCGCGAGGAAGAAATCAGTGAAGATTTACAGCTGTTATGTTAATGGATATATTATGTTGTTTTGATGCAGTCTGGAATCGTTTTAAAGGTAGAATATGCATTGTATAGGAGATAAGTCAGTTAAATATGTTTTCGATTCATCGACGTTGTTATGCTTTACAAGGAAAACATGTTTGTTTTTATGTGATATGACATGTAGACACGACATAGCGAAAGTAACGGAACATGACATACACACCAACAATCTGTCCTTGTTACGTTAGTTTGTAATTTCAACGTAAGGGGTATAACTGTGAAATATTATCATGGCAACATGTACATTGAATTAATTGTTTCCATGCCCATTTGTGTTGAATAGTAAAAAATACTCCACGTAACAGTGTCTGTCAAGATTGTCAATGACTGGTGTCTGTCATGTTACGTGAAATGTCTGTCATCTTACGTGACTTGTCCTGTCAAAAACTGGGTAAAAAAGCATTCATTAAAATTCAGGTGATTGTTCGGGTAAAAATGGCCTAGACCAAATAATGAGCCATATGTTAATAGATACATCGAAGTTTAATGTGACAAGAATTTTTAATTAATTGTGTCAATCGAATGCAGCTGCAGGAGTTATCGCTCTTGTGAACTTTCAACCCACAATGTTTTGAATTGACTGAAACGGCATAGGAGGACGAGGACGTATGTACTGTAGCATATTTTGCGGTATTGTGCCGCGTAAGTAGATTTAAATGACAATTTTAAACTATTATACTCTATCAAGTTCAAAAGTGAAATTAGATGGCATCGTAAAAGGTAGATTGTGTGTTAGTTACCAGTTGGCCAGACGATGAACTCCTTCAACAATTCCATTATGGCGGTGATGACTCGGGGCCTTAGTCCTGGCGATACTACTAACAGTGACATCGAAACGGCCTACTATCTCTCTGTGTGAATCTTTATTGGCTAAGTACCATATATTTACCATTGTATGGCACTGCCACTATATAACCCTACCAATTCAGTTGCGAGTTCACCAGCTTATGAACTGCCAACTGAAATTTGAATTTGAAAATTAAAAAAAAAAAATCGCACGACAAATAAAAAATCGCAGTTGGTAAATATAAGCATTGAACGGCTAGCGCGCTTCATGGAATATGCCTCTGTCCAGTTGGCATTCATATTGACTATGAATGCCAACTGAAAGCCGTTCAATGCTTAAATGGTTACCAAAACTTGTTTTTCAATAGATATGGGCTTACGGTCCTGCTCATGATAGACAGGCACTTTACCAGTGCCACGAATAAGATCCATTAAGATTTCAAAACAACTCCTGGTCATTCTGAAATGTGAATGAAACTCCTGTTCTTCATAATATTAGACAATATTCTCTACATAAAAAGGAATTCGGGTACGTTCGTTTCTTTTTGTACAAACCGCCGCTACTGTTTCTACAGTATCGTCTTCGTCCTCGTTGAAAAACGACAAAAATGTATAGGACGTTGACGCAATCATGGTCAAGTCTGCCATGTTGGATTTCGCGTGCACAGAACGTGATTGGAACGTCATGTACCATTTAGCGAACCCGTTCCAAGTTGGCACAACCGGAACGTTCCGCTAAATGGAACACGCTGCTAATCTTCTTTTTCGGCAGGACTCATTGGATTTTTATTATTATTATTATAAAATTAAAATTGTGAATCGCAAAGGAGGGGCAATCACACGTATATTTGAGTTAGATTGATTGTAGTGTCCAGGAAGTCTCCCATCCCAAATAAAGGGTTGACAATTATGAGAATTTGGATCTATTCTAGTGCATGAAGACGTATTAGTGGGACTCTCTTGGACAGTGACATATTTCCGGTCTGGCCCTTCACAGATCTTTAAATACAGGTAACGAAGAAAAGAAAAAAAAAAGTTTCGTGTTTCTATCAAATAAATAAAAACAACATATTTATATATGGTGAGATTTTGGTTACATTACAGAAAACTATTTTGACACACTACGGTGTGGTTCCACATGGTGACGCTTCTAAATAGCAGGAAATAGTTCATAACCACTCTGTAATCCTTGTTGTCGTTTTCTGTTTCCTCGGCGACGGTTCCTTCTGCAATGAAGTTCAGCGTCACATAATTTTGCTGCTACCGACATATAAATTGTGTAACGTACACTATCTACGCGAATATTGCCACGTGAAAATAGCTGTCAAGTGACGTCACATTTGTGGGCGTGACGTTTTTGTCTAATCAACAAATTGAATTTATTTCAGATATCGCTCTTGTTTTTGATAGTGCCAACGAAGAAATGCCAAGTTCACATTTAAATCTGGGCACCATGTCAAGTAATTTCTTTTCGGATAAACCCAGAAGATTTTTCAAGATAGTGTATTTATTTACTCTTAGATTCTGTACCTTTTTGATCTTCATATTGTGGTTGCGTATCTTTTGCTATCGTAGGTGTGACACAACGCTCCATCGCCGGTGACGTCATTACAATCAGAAAGAACAATCTTAGTGATACCTATTGTGGGTTAAAGCGAGAAAAAAAGTTTTAGGAAAAAATGTGCTGAATTAACTTTATCTGACATGTTGGGAAACAAATCTTCCTTTTTAAAATCGGATATGGATCCGATTAAAATATCGAGCGAGGTGGGTCAATTGACCCTGTTCAAAAAATGACATTCCAGTCAATTAACCGAATTCAAAATATAAGAAACGTGACTCTGTACGAAATCGCAAGCATTGGTTACTCCGATATGCTGACATGTTACATTCGAGTATCTTAAGTTGCTGGTTTGTCTGTACAGAAGGATTGGCTATGTAATCTGTCTTGAAAACAAAACAATGCTGTCATTTTAAATCACTGTTTTGATGGCGCTGTGAAGAAATCGCTATTTCTACCATATTCACAATTGTTCCTCCCATCATTTATATCTTTTTCTTCCATCATTAAAATCAGTGTCACACGACAAAATAATAACATGCATTGATAATAGAGGATGCTAACCCAATGTACGTTTCTAAACTTTACTTGAATTTTATATTTTAATCGGATTGAACTTAAATTCAAAGTGAATCGAAGCTCACCCCCACTTCCGGTTTTTCGAGTGTTACACCTTGTTGATATACAGTGTGGTATGAGTAGGGTCTAAAACTTTCTATAAATACTAATCATAAGCAGACGCCTGTGGTATAACAAATAGCACGTGCTGACTTCAATATATTGACGTCAACAATATAATGACGTTACGTCGACAATTCAGTGACGTCAAGCCAACACTTTGTTGCATTATATCTATATATCGGGCCGACTATCGCTGCGCCATTGACACGTTCTTTTTTTTAAGAACGCCTATGTGGCGCAGCGGTATAAGATGCGGGTATTTCTGGCTAGGCGATTGGGTGCCGTCGATCGCGAGTTCGAGGCTCGGTCCGGGCACGAGTCATAAAGCTGTCTTCCTTCGTCAATTGTGCCTTGTTATATATATATCAAATATTTAGCACAATGTATCATATACACTATGTGTTTTTCCTGTCGACTTGTACTCGATGCATATATTTGTAATATATGTACAATTCGTATCCATGTATATGTAAATACATAGCGATCCAGGTATTCATAACATCTCATAGACGACTTCAAAAATGATCATGTCAGAATATCTGGCCGACCATCACTGCGCCATTAAAATGTTTTTTTAAGAACGCCGATGTGGCGCAGCGGTATAACGCTGCGGGTATTTCTTGGCTAGGCGATTGGGTGCCCGGTCAGGGCACGAGTCATAAAGTTGTCTTCCCTCGTCAATTGTGTTACTATGATGCATATATATATATATGGGTCAAAGAAGTAATATGAACAGTATAATCCAGATAACACTGGATCCTCACATAAATGTATGGAGGATACGAATTACTTGTAATGGTTATATGGGGCAAAGAAGTAATTCAAACAGTGTGAACAATAAGGCTTGTTAAATTTTCGAGGCAATCCGCCCCTTTATCAAAACACAAAAAAATACAAATACAATCACATAATATATATAAGAAGTACTGGAAATACAATAAAATACAATAAGAATAATGTTTTAGTAACTGGAGAAACCACAATGAACCCTTCGGCAAACGTGGGCCGAAGGCGGATACTAGCGTGACTGCATCATGTTCAACACTAGAACGCTATGCGACCAACGGCAGAGATATTTTGAATTCCCCCGCACGTGAAAGTATATCGAAGAGTTCAAAGACGATTCGTCCCTAAATACTGTTAGTGGACGACATTGCATTGATATCAGATTTCAGAATAAAAAATGTTGCATTATCGTCTCTACAGTGATTGATTAAATATCGTGTACAAAGTCTGAAAAACTTTAGAAAAACATGTTTTAGATCATTAGAATTATAGAGAGTGGTGTGAAAAAACTACTATAAATATTTATCAAGACTGAAAATATAAGAAATACGAATGCCGAAGTGTCCCTACAGGACGCTACGGGAAACAGACGATTCGGTCCATATGTATAATATGTTTGAACAAATGCGTAAATAAAATGGTATGATGTGAGAAAAACAATCTCCCTTTACCTTGAAGATGTGACAGGGAGCCATCCAATCAGTTTGGCATGACTGACATTGGTTGCTTATTCGACGTTTTGGTTTGAAAACCGATTCGCGTATAAAGTACACATTTTCAATTAAAATAAACTTTTAAATGTTTACACAATGTGTCTCAACTACGAAATTATTTGAGGTTTGGATAGAACACAGATAATAGGAGTAAGTGTTTTGCCTTCAACACTCGAGAGGAAATCGTTCGGTGGTCTTTCTTCGCTCCGGATCAAGGTCGTATTTAAAGCACGTGCAGCATGTTCGCGAAAGTTTCAGATATCATAGACACTTAATTGATCGCTATAAAAACAAATTCTTAAAATAACTTTGAATTTCTACAAAACTTTGTAGAAATGTTTCGAAATCGTATAAAAAGGCTTTCGCTAACGAGATCCCCTGGGCTGGAATTTGTTGTCTCACCTGTTAAAATGTTAATTATAATATATAGATCGTCAGGTATTCTGCTTGTCAATCTTATTTTCGGATCAGATAATTTAGAGGTGAAGGGGTGAACGTGATTGGAAGTTGAACATGAATGATACCCTATCGTAGAATCTAGCTCCCCAATGTCAAAAAGGCCATCGCTTACATTTTATATTACCTCGCGAGCGCACGCGCCCGATGAACAGTTGCCTGACCATTTAAAGAGATTATTTGGCATTCTTCCAAACTTTTATCATTCTAAATAGCGTGATATGAAATATCAGAATTATCTAAATCATCAGAGGATATCGGAAGGAAGAAGGGAACACGGTCTTGCAACTAAATCAGCTAGTTGTAAGACACGTCACGTGCGCACGAGCACGAGTTCTTCGTGTCTGATAAGCTTGAACAAAAGTCTCAATACACACGTTTATCGACCCAAGGCTTTGAAAAAAATGTGTGTGCTTGATTAGATTCAAATTAATCATCTAGGGCAACTCAGACGAAAATATTAAAAAATATGCATTTATTTTTCTATCAGTACAAACAATGCTTTTATATACGAATTAAAGATTTTCTGCAGCCGAACGAGGAAATGGCATCGTTGAGATAACTTACGTACAAAAAGATTAAACTTAAAATCCAGACCCCATATAACTGTCTATTCTTATCTCAAACTTATGATGAACTTATAAAGAGACAGATTTGGAACCTGCCTATGAAAATGTGGTTGTCAAGATAATTACAACTCGACGAGCACAACTTTCTCAATTTCGTTTGATACGCCTAGCAGTTAATTTTGACACACGTGAAAACCTGCCTTCAGGGTTTCAGATCGTCATACGTTAGTGTAATCACCCCTCCCGTTGAACATGCACTTATCTTTACTGAAGACAGCTTGTATTTTGATAAAATGCCAGGATTCGAAAGCCGGACTGAAAAGTAGTTGGAATTCTAATTGAGCTCTCTGTGTCGTGTTTAATAATGTTTAATCTCAGTGATTTGCCACGAGTATTTCTATTATAGACAAGTACATCTTAATCTTCTGACAAGATTGAAATCGTATATTTAGTGAAACGATAAAAACATGGATTATTACATTATCAAAGCAGGCCCTGTCGATGGTAATGCTTGACATCGTATGCAAATACAGTATTTGTATGGTAGCAAGAATTCTAGCGCTAATGTTAAAACGAAAACTGGAGTGTGTTACAAGAAGTGTCTTATCGCATATGAAGATATGATTATGGATTTTACTTTAATTTCTGTTTCAGAAAAATAAATGCAAAAATAAAATAAAATAAATTAAATAAGGAACAAGTACCTAGTTACAAACGAAATAGTTAAATTCTAACTCGAAATCGATAAAACCATGACAAATTATGAACAAAATAAAGATTAACATGGAGTACAGCTCACTCTCTCAGGTGTTCAGAGAGAGTGAGCGTCTTCTCTTTATCGACGACTCTCTCCATACAAATCTAGGTCACATTCAAAATGAGAACTAGGGAGGTGACAACAGAACCATTAGACATGTCCACAAGCATTATATAGACTAATATCCGTCTGACTTCATATTCCAAAAGAAAATATAAGACTCTCTCCATACAAATCTAGGTCACATTCCTGAACACTTCCATGTCTCCCAAAAGGAAATATAAGACTTCCTCAACACTTCCATGTCTCCCAAAAGAACATGTACATTTCGGGATGTTTCAACTTTTTCAAATATTTCATTTCTTTGGGTTTTTCATGTTTTTTTTTTAAGTTTAGCGCCATATTCAGAACTCCCAATTGTCGATGGCATCAAAAATTGATGCTTACACCAAAAATAGCATAGAGACAAATAAAAAAGTTTCTGTCGTATGGCGTGATGGAGTTTCTCTTTCTCTCATTACTTTTCTTCCAGATCTCACGATCGAGACCACCTTCACAATTGCTGCCCTGCAGGAAGGGCGTACGAATTGTACCTGTTGCCCCCACTGCAACTAAATTTGGGATCTTATCTTTTCTCTTCTTTCTTAACAACCTTCTCTCCCTAACGTCTCCCTTGACACTGCCTCACTATTGGCCTTTAGTTAAGCGTTCGCCACTGTGAGGGAGGCTTTGGGTTCTGTCCCCTGGCCGAGACATACCAGAGTCTTTGAAAATTGGTAGTTGCTGCTCCTGCTTAGCGCTCAGCATACAAGGAGTGGGACGACTGGTTGTCCCGTTGTCAGTATAATGTGACCGGGTGGGGTGTGCTGCTGAGTGTCTTCAGCAGTATGCTTCAGTGAGGTAACACTGTAAATCGGCAAAAGTTCCGGCCTATCACAAGGAGACATAACACGAACATACCGCAGCCTCCCAAAACACACATACGCACTCACCACACGCACGGGAAGCCGTCCTTAAATGCACATAAAGCCAAACCAAACCAAACCAAACCTTCTCAATTGTAAATCTTAAAAAATTCAATGCATTACACATCGAAACAAAGATTTGTATTAGTAAAACGAAAAATGAATTGTAAAAAAAATCCAAGCCCATGCAGCACCTCGTAAATGCCTGTAGGCACCATTTAATTTCCAATCCTGTACTGTCTTTTACAGATTTCAGATATCATTTCTTTTCTTTGTCATATTGAGAACTCAATTTTGAGAATTTCTGTGAGGAAACCACTACAATACAAAGAAATCATAATATACCATCTTTTTTTACTTTTTTCTCCATTAGTCGCATGCGATCGAAATTGAAAGTCACGGATATAGTCACAGTCTAAGGATTTGCATTTCTTCGAGAGCTTCTGCTGCTATAGCAAGGTCGGATACAGGATTTTCAGTTGGGGGGGGGGGGGGGTTGCCAAATTACGGGGGGTACGGGGGATACTCCCCCGGGAAAAAAATTAGCAGGTAAATGCAAAATCCTGAATTCTTGTGTCCCCCCCAACCCCCCCCACCCCAGCCCCACCCACCTTAAATACGCCACGAGTCCAAAAGTTGTCTTCTTTCGACATTTGTGTTACTATGTTGTATATCTATTTATTAGCACACTGTATCATATACACTATGTGTTGGTGATCCGAAGGTATAGATTTGAATTTCCTGTCGTAGTTGTACCGAGAGAACTATTTATGATATACCGTATGTACAATTTGTATCCATGTATGTAAATACATAGCGATCCAGGTATTCATATCATCTAATAGACGAATTCTACAATGATCATGTCAGGGTATCGGGCCGACTATCACTGCACCATTGACACGTTGTTCTTTTTTAAGAACGCCGATGTGGCGCAGTGGTATACGCTGCGGGTATTTGTGGCTCGGCGATAGGGTGCCGTAGATCGTGAGTTCGAGGCCCGGTCAGGGCACGAGACAAAAATTGTCTTCCTTCGTCATTACTATCGTGCCAAGCCCCTGTGTGTCAATCCTATGTAATATCACTTGTTTTCAAATTACACACTCGTCTCGCATCCCGTTGTTCGCATTGTTCGGATCTGAAAAAAAAATACCAAACTATCTATGTATGACTGTTAGAATAAACAGACATGATCCTTAATTAGTTAATATTAATTGATCTCAGTTTATATTGATGGGGCTGAGATAACAAACAGTATACGATATACACGAGTATCTTTGTTTGTAAAAATCATGAACTCTATGTTCTCAGACCCAGTATAAACTGAAGGTTAAATGGTTTTTTATCGGCCTTTACTAAATATGACATGGGACGATATGTCTTCATCTCAAGGTCATTCCAGACAAGTTTGTTGTACAACCCACTCTTGGAACTTGAGAAGAACCTTGAATTGTGAAAAGTTTACGGACGGTGGACAACGACTTATATAACATCCGGGTTAGATAACATAAAATGTTACATATTACCTTAATCACTGTGTGCGAACTCAAATGTACGGCTACCGGATGTTGCGATAGCTGAAACGAGGCGGTAAGGTAAAAAGCAGAGAGCGAGATAAGTTTTAAAGCTGAAATTAGGTAGTTATATTCTGTATTGTACATACCCCAGCGTTACGGTGTCTCCTAAATAAACTCTTGATATTATGTATATTTACAAGTTAAAAATACACATGGGAAATGGTACTTTTATATCAAAACTCTGCGTGAAATCAGCTGTCGATGTGACTGTCGTATCAAATTTGCACATTTTACAGATAAACACGGATAATAAATAACTTTCTGACTGTTTGAGTAGAAACATTTACGTCTCCTTAATTGAAAATGACATTCAGCATGATTCCGTCTTTACTACGTTTTGCAAAATATCAAAATAAAGTTAGCATCGACTGTACGGGTTGTAACACAAACAAATCTAGGATTGTGTACGGCCTATAGCGATGTGATTGGACGGTGTGTTGTGATTTATGTATGCACTAAGATTTTTGCCTGGTAGTGTACGTACAGCGTACAAAATTCAATACAACCGGAGGTAAACTTTCCTGACCGTACAATCTCTAGAGCAAGGCAAAAATGTCCCGAAACAGTTCATGGTCGAATTTCGCTAGGAATGTTGTTTTGCTTTCCGTGTTGTAGCATAGAAATAGTAAAACTCTTTGTTTGCAAAACGAACAGAATTTGAACGACGTAATACCATGGTAATGAATAAACAACTGGTGTTTTGGATAGTTGACCTGGAAAGGGACATTTTTTTTCAATAGCATACGTTTTTCCCCGTGTGGTCTCTTCATTTCATCTGTCTGTCTGGCACTGCCATCTGGACTCACAACAGCAAAGGGAGCATCTTTGTAATGAATTAGCTCACATCCTTCTTCTTCATAGGACAACGACGGAAAGAAAACGGGTAAAACCTTTGATACCAGTGTTGCAATGGCATTGATTTCATTTGACGTTCCATACTCCATCCTTTGTATTGCCTCATCCCCGGGGGCCGGTTTTTCTTTTGAGTTGAAGACATTTTCATAATGTTCTTTCATCTTTTTTAAACCGTAGAATCCAAGTGCTGTTTGGTCAGTACTTCCTGTCACTTTGGCGTTCTTTCGCGTCTCTTGCCAGGCATCTGTTCGTTGCTTCTCCGCTTCTAATTCCATTAGTCCTGTCAAGCAAATGTAGTTATCTTGGGATGGTAAATTACAATTTTGCCCACGTTGATACACGTGTTTCATGTCGTTGCATTCAGCGACTATACTCCCAAGTAAGTCAAACGCATTTATAATCCTACTGATGGTCATATTCAATCTGTAAACATGGGTTTTGATCGCACTGATGGCATATGTATACTTTCCTTTCAACAGTGGTGTTGCGCATGCCATTTGTAACTTTGTCAACGTGACAGTCTCCCTTTGCCTTACAGTCCGCAGTTTGCAAACGCTTACTGAACATTTGCAATATGTCCTTACCAATCTTGCGAACTTGCTCCTTCTGTTCTGAAAACAGTTCGGAAAGGTATGTCACACCCCTTGCATCAAGTGATTCCAATAAATTTGCAAATGTTTCAGTTAGCATAGTTCATCTTTCCGTTGTGAAAATGTAGGTTCTGCATGTTTCATAGCCCCATATTTTTGCATCACCTTCTTTCTGATCCATTGCACCTGTGTTGATTTTTGTTACCGTCGATACAGAGTTTGAATGTATTGTAATGCTCCACGTTGTCCAGTTTTGCCATTTCTATCATCTCGTGCAATATTCCTGGCTTTACATTTCTTAGCTTTTGTGACAGCTCAATATTCTCTAAACATGAATGATGTGGAACAGCAAAATTTATTTTCGCATCCTGTGAACTGGTTTCTTCCAACCTCCCATAAATCTCAGGAATTTCCCTTTGAACAGTTTCAATCCTGTTCTCCAAATATGTTTCACCACGGCAGAATACCGCATAGCACGATTATTGTCATGGGAGCCATCATCACGTTCCTGTAATGTGATAGTACATGTGTCACTATTTACTTTTATCTTTCTCCCCTGTCTTCCTACTACATCTGGTACACTTTGGGAATTTTTGGTCTGAACTTTATAGTTCCTCTTGGTGAGTGTTTTGCAGTTTTGAAATTAAGCATTTCATGTCCATGTAAAGTTTGACTGTGCTAAATTACGTCTTCAAACAGCAAACAATCCAAACATATGAAATCACAATAATAGCAGCGGTACTCCATCGTGATCTGAAACGGTAAACAAGAAATCTCATTAGAAACATTTTTTAATATCGAATAAATTACATAAAAATCATGGACATTGAGAGTGTGGCTCAGACTACTTATAATGCATCGATAACCATCACAATTACCCGTACGGATAATTTTTCATAAATCGCTACAACCCTTACAGTATTTCATAACAACCCGTACATATTCCCGCATTCAACTCCGTGTATTTTTTCTCGTAAAATGTAAGTTTGCATAATATCATATCGTGTAGGAATGGTGATATAGAATAATCGGAGTACAAACTTTCGTTTCAGAACTAAAATAGAAGACATAACACATAACGAGAGGATATAAACGAAAATAATAACATCTTTCAGATGAAATTTTCGGTGAGGAGCAAGTGATTTTTAATCCTTGCGATAGTTTGGTTATAGTTAAAAGACATGTTGATAGTCTCAGGGCGAGATTGATATCTATACATGTACCGTAACTTATTCTTTGTATCAATTCCCTCTTTATCGGTACATAATTGTTATTTTCTTCTCACCTCTGCAATAAGCAGCCATTTTCAACCGCTTCAGCAATCGCAACATCCGGTAATCGTACAGTTGAGTTCGCACACAGTGTTAATGCTATACAATGTACATTGTACATGTATACATTTTATATAAAATTGTGTTTTTAGTGTATTTTTAAACCGGGGTATTACTCTGAAATGACGATACTGTGAAGAGGTTGTGGGCGGGGCCAAAAGGGAGCAAAATGGTTTTAATTTCAACAATCTCCAGTTCAAAATACATTTTAAAAAACAAGCAAACTTTAAACTTTCAAACTTCATTTCGTTTCTCTTCAAAAAACTAGATGTACAGAGAAAAAACATATTTACAACAATGGACAAAGCAAATTTTACGCATTTGGAGGACAGATCATGGGACTTTTTGAAACATATTTTTTATAAATGTACATAAATTTCTTATCTTTTTGACATCGTATTGATAGAAGTTTGTTAAAATGCATTAGAAAAATTGTGAATGGTAGATGCTATGAACTTTTCACCGCTGCCAGGCCCCTAAGGAGCTGAGGTGCGAGGCCAAAGAAATCAGACTGTTAAATGTGAAATGTCTCCAATTTCCTCCTTCATATGTTGGTGAGATTTTTTGACATGAAAGCACAAGCTGATGTTGACCCAGGGGGGTTTGGTTTTCTGTACTGTTCTGCATACGTTCTCAGAGGGCATGTATTAAATGGAAAATTGAGAGTATAATTTATCTCCCTTGGTACTGAAGTTTATTGACAATTTCCAAGGTTTACATATGCGCTTTAGAAGAGAGCTATAGGGCGTCAACAGAAGGCGTTTGAGATGTTCCTTAATATTAAAAAATCTAGAAATCAAAAGACAGAGCCTTGGGGAACACCTATTTATATAGCAATATGTTATGAGACAAGTTTCTACTAAACAAGCCTGGCCTTTTTCTGTTATATTGTTAATCTAACCTTCAACATATAAAACGCATTCCATTTCTAGGTGATTAGATAATCCTCTCGATCCCACCTGATCACATACACAAGAAGTTGGTCATGGTCATGTATGTACAGTTGTATAATGTACATGTAGCTTATGAGACGAAGCCAGTCGGAATCCAATTTGATTGACTTCATATAACTAACAGTGACACCCTTATATTCCGAATGCACAATAATCCGAATGCCCAACAGTCCGAAGGCTCAATGGTCCAGCATAGGTAAATAATATTACATGTTGTATAGTAATGTTCGTCAATAGTTTTATGGCAGCATTACTCGAAATTGTTACTTAAATCATGTTTCAATTATCTTTAAAAAAAATAGTAAAAAGTATGAGTGAAAAATCATACGTGACATGCACAGAAAAGAGTTGTTGGCGCATAAACACAGGAAGTAGGTACAAGAAGCAAAAATGGCGCATGTAAAGCAATACTCCTTTTTTATACAATGCTCACTTAGAGGCAGTAATTTTCATCAGAAAACGCTAAGATTGCGTTGACCAGTCCATTCAAAATGGCGCCGTCTTTTAAAGCGTAACGTTGCAAGGACAAGACGTCAAAGATTCTACGAATGATCCCCGCGCTTTTTGGCACTAGTATTTTGTTCTTTCGGTTTTTAATTTCATTTTTGTTCGTATATATCTATTCTGTAATGTTCGTAATACACATGTTATACTCATTGGGAAACCTTTCATACACATTTCATAACCACTCACCGACGTTACAATATTATACATCACCTAATTTCGACCAGGAAGCACCTGTGATTTTCGGACAATCGGACCCTCCGATTATTGGGCCTTAGGCCTAAGCCTTCGGACTTTCGGGCATTCGGAATATAAGGGGTCACCACTAATATTTCCTGTGAAATGTCAGTTTTGAGACATCATTGATTGTCCTAATATATTAGATGCCAATCATTGCATAACCCATTGTGCATAGGCAGGACACCCCACCTCTAATCACAAGGACTAGGGTGTTATAAGCAATTAAGGCACGGCGGTTTTTGCCACTTATGGATCTCATAATACAATATTTCTTTTCAGACATTTTTCCCGTCGGAGCTGGCCGAGATGTTACGATTGGGTAAACGGGTAACGTGATGTCGGACACATCACCTGATTACGTGTCAAAGGTCACGTATCCGGTCGACGTGTCATGCGCATTCCCACACAAAGTTCTCCTGTCAGGCGGAGAAATAAACCGTCTCGCTCCACCCAAAACAGTTAGAACTGATACACTGGAATCAACTCGTACACTGTTCGTAAAACAGGCCTCTCTTTTTCTCTCTTTCATGGCGAGATTAGAATCTTTACTGACAAATTTAATCTGAATGTTTAATCTTAATGCTTTGCACCGATTTTTTTGCTATTTCATATCCATTCGTACTTATTCACACCTAATGTACGTGCCTGGGCACATGCTAGGAGGATATTTATGAGTGCTGTCTAAATTATGAAGAGAACGGAGTCATTCGTACAAAATGTAATGGAAATAAAAATAATTTGAGAGCCGATACATTTAATATTTCATACATCTTCTGGAATTATCTTTCATTGTGTGCGAACTAGGAAACCTGAAAAAATAGGTATACCGAGCAAAGAAGAGATTAATGACGGTTTAGAATGCTGGAGATTCTAGGCTATTAACGTCAATATGTCATGGAACGTCGAACGCCATATTATGTGCTATTAACGTCAAGAAGTCATGGAAAGTCGCAAGCAAGATTCACGACGATATACGCCAAGGTAGAGCGTCGTACGCCAGATTCTGCACGATATACGCCAAGGTGGAACGTCGTTCGCCAGATTCTGCACGATATACGCCAAGGTGGAACGTCGTACGCCAGATTCTGGACGATATACGCCAAGGTGGAACGTCGTACGCAAGATTCTGGATGATATACAACAAGGTGGAACGTCGTACGGCAGATTCACGACGATATACGCCCAGGTGGAACGTCATACGCCATATTCTGGACGATATACGCCAAGGTGGAACGTCGTACGCCAGATTCAAGACAAAATACGCCAAGGTGGAATGTCGTACGCCAGGTTCACGACGATATACGCCAAGGTGGAACGTCGTACGCCAGATTCTGGACGATATACGCCAAGGTGGAACATCGTACGGCAGATTATATACGATATACGCCAATGTGGAACGTCGTACGCCAGATTCTGGACGATATACGCCAAAGTGGAACGTCGTACGCCAGATTCTGGACCATAGGTAAAGATGAAACGTCGTACGCCAGATTCGAAGGTTCTGAGCGATTTCAGCTAAGATGGAATATTGCATATAAGATTCTTGGCAATTAAATTAAAGGTGCAGAGTACCATATGCCATCAAGGTTCGGAATGTGGTATGCCGACTCCGGCCGATTTACGCCAAGGTGGAACGTCGTACGCCATATTCTGAACGATATACGCCAAGTTGGAACGTCGTACGTCAGATTCTAAGGTTCTGAGCGATTTGAGTTAAGGTGGAACACTTGTTTATAAGATTCTTGGCAATTAAATTCGTTTGCCATTAAGGTTCGGAATAAGGTATGCCGATTCTGGCCGATTTACGCCAAAGTGGAAAGTCCCGTACGTCATGCTTACGTTTATTGAAATCAACATAAAAATAGGCGTGGTTGCGTTGATTACAAATCAGGATAAACCCAATGTAACACTTATTTTATCCTTCTGTATTAATATCTACATTGTATGGCAAAATGTCAAGACTAAATATACCTCCTCGCGTGACGGTTATTAATTATATATAAAGACATTAAGATCGCCACAGACTCTCAAAATGAACATTATCTTAGACGTCTTTTATCAATCTCGTATGAATTGAAAATACAGAATCAGAATACAGAAAGGGTGGAATGGCGTATTGAAAATGGCGTTGTCGTCAGGAGCTCGCGATCGATTGTATGTGAATTTGTGCCAAGTCCCCTGGCATTTCTGATGTCGATATAACTTGTGGCCAACACTCTTGTTACCTTTTGGGGCAAATAGATGTATCTTAGATTGAGGTGGAACCATAGACGACGCATAGACTGACGGACTGTTTGGAACGTTGACTAATTTTCTAGTTTCTATGAATTACAGCATTTGCGCATTGGTTGTCATATTTTGACATGCATTGGGGTTTAGCATGTGGCGTGCGTGATAGCCGACGATACATCGACTGTGGAACGGAAGTAGGCTGTATGTTTTAGAGCGGTTTAAGTAGAGCGCAATCTGATTGGTGTTAGCCCTGTAAACAATACTAACTATAATTGTCGACCAATCAGACTGTCCGTTTTAAAACTGTTCTAAGATAGAGCCTACTTCCGTTCCACAGTAGATACGTCGTCCGATCTTCGAGTGTTACATCTTGTTGATATAGTAGGATTAGGGACTGATATTCTTTCCTATAAATACTTACAAGAAGAAGACGCCTGTGGTTTCACTGGCAAAGCTGTAATAAAGAGACGAAACCTAGCAATATAGGCAGAGACATGTAGGCTATAAACCTGTCAGTAACAAGACAGATCACCAACTAAAGTCTGTGAGACGAAACTTAGCAATAGGCGGAGACATGTAGGCGATAAACCTGTCAGTAACAAGACAGATCACCAATTAAAGTCTGTGAGACGAAACTTAGCAATAGGCGGAGACATTTAGGCGATAAACCTGTCAGTAACAAGACAGATCACCAACTAAAGTCTGTGAGACGAAACTTAGCAATAGGCGGAGACATGTAGGCGATAAACCTGTCAGTAACAAGACAGATCACCAACTAAAGTCTGTGAGACGAAACTTAGCAATAGGCGGAGACATGTAGGCGATAAACCTGTTAGTAACAAGACAGATCACCAACTAAAGTCTGTGAGACGAAACTTAGCAATAGGCGGAGACATGTAGGCGATAAACCTGTCAGTAACAAGACAGATCACCAACTAAAGTCTGTGAGACGAAACTTAGCAATAGGCAGTGACATGTAGGCGATAAACCTGTCAGTAACAAGACAGATCACCATAAGTAACAAGACAGATCACCAACTAAAGTCTGTGAGACGAAACTTAGCAATAGGCAGAGACATGTAAGGGTTTCAACTACTAACTAACAGATCATCGACTATAGTCAGAATCTGTGAAACGAAACCTAGCAATAGGTGGAGTCATGTAGGCGTAAAACCAGTGACTAATTACAAACGCCGACCGATCATCAACTATAGTCTGTGAGACGAAATCTAGCAATAGGTGGAGTCATGTACATGTAGGCGTAAAACCAGTAACTAATTCTAACGCCGAGAGATTACCGACTTTAGTCTGTGAGACGAAACCCAGCAATAGGCGGAGTCATGTAGGTGGTAAACCTGTAAAAAGCTGACAAGATAATAACATTGTAAGTATATCGATATCTACATACATGTATATATATAGGTCAGTCTCCGACGTACATGTACTAATAACACATACGTGAGTTTGAGTTTATGGATTTTCGCTCGACTATTACTCGCGTACTAGTAATCATTTCAACGAAACTAATTTTAGCTAACTTTCTCTTGTCCATTTAGTTCTAAATTGATTTAGCATTTTTTTTTACCAGGACTCTCACTCTAAAAAAAGGAAACAAAACGAAGAGTAGTCCAAAATCAAAACTAACTAACAAAGAAAACCAATCTATTCCTTCTGATGGACATTTTTTCTGCTGTCTTATTTTACAAGATTGAATGGACTAATCGAAATTACAGTTAATTTCTAATTGCGTAACATCATATAACCAAGATATACATATATTATATCGCGACCATGCCTTATTGTAATCAGGGTCGTACAAAAGCTTATACATATATACGTACCTGATGTCGACAGATTTCTTAGCACATCTCGGTTTCCGTACAAATAACATCGATTTAAAATCAGAAACAATATATACTCAGAAAATTATAACGCATTTACTGTCATGTTGTTTGAGTCAATCTCGGTTCTTGTCAGACTTCATTCCCCTGGCAATGTTACTATAATTAAATGGGATTATGATTTAATCTATTATTCTCACATCTTATAAAGCCAGGTTTCGATAATCCGAAAAGTCTAATAATCCGGAAGACCGTCTTTCATAACATACTTTTTTCTGAAACAAATATGCTGGAATATCCTAACACGAAAGAATGGCGAAAAAAATTGTCTACTTCTAAAACAGATTTGTCTAGCATGTAATATAGACTTGTGTACACGGACTTGTGGGTTGTCGGATGGCACAGTGGTAACACTTCTTTCACCTAGGCGACCGGGGTTCGACTCCCCGATCGGACGTGAGCACATATTGTGGTCACCCGTCCGCGATCACGTGGGTTTTCTCCGGTTTCCTCTCACAGTAAGGCGTGTCGCGCGCTTCCATCCGGGCCACTGACAGGAGCTGATATAAATAAAGTTTAATATCAATTTACACGAGAAAAAAACTACGACCATTTAAGAGGAGTTTTAAAGCACATGAAGGTACCGACCAGTTTACTTACTAAGATATCTTAAGACGAGTTTTAAATGTACAGGGAAATAGTTTACTTCCCTTGACATGCATCTTGAATCGTGAAAGGTGTTTTTTTTATGTTTTTTGTTTTGTTTTTGGCATTATCAGACCAGCATGTATATTTCTTGATATGTTTAACTGCACCACAGGCGTCTGCATCTGGATAGTATTTGCAGAAAAAAAAATATTAGCCTTTACTCCCACTATATCAAAGTAGAGGATAATATTTTTTCTACAATATTAACCAGATGCAGGCGCCTGTGGCTACATACAAGTAGAGCTTGTAAACATTATGTGTCACGGAACACTGTGTTATTCAGCTAAGAAATGGATATCAAGCAGTTTATTTCACACACACTTTAATATCTAACGATACATCATCCGATGCGTGATGAACTAATTTACGTTTGTAGCAGAGATTATCAGTATAAGGGAGGCAACTCCTTCAACACAGATGACTGAATTCGCCAGCTGAACCATGATCATTCGTGATTTTGTTGTTCTTGAGACAGGGGTCAGTCGACATTTCCCTTTCAACCACTGACAAATTTCTCGACAGCAACATTTCACAATAGAAAGTGCGTTACAAGTTATATCGGGATAATAGGCTTATAATAACTTTTTTTCCATTATGTTTCATTTTCAATTTTGACATGAACTTACACATCAGAAGTCGCTGTACACGAAATAAACCTAAGAGATTTTAAGAGGATTTTTATCTTCAACAAAACTACGGTATACAAGAACGATAAAAAGTGTGTTATCACGTGTGGCCTACACACCTGAGTAATAGTTTTTTTTATTCCTCCCTATCCCACCTCTGTTTGACACCTTATCTGAAATAACATCGACGACTTACGTAATACCTACATAGGAGATATGATCCAGAAAACATCTGTAATGTTAAAACCACACCTGAACTTTTTTCAATAGATAATATATACATAAAAAAATCTAAATTTTCCTCACAGATTTATCTTCATGAAGAAATCGCAT
Organism: Pecten maximus; assembly: GCF_902652985.1. Classification (NCBI taxonomy): domain Eukaryota; kingdom Metazoa; phylum Mollusca; class Bivalvia; order Pectinida; family Pectinidae; genus Pecten; species Pecten maximus. The sequence goes on along the minus strand of NC_047033.1, from coordinate 9,673,856 downwards.
CAAGGCTAGGATTTGTTAAGAGATTTATTTCCAAACTTTTTTCTTCAAAAAATTCCTGACTATCCAAGGTTAATCTCAAAACTTTCTCCGTGCCAACAACACATATGTATTTGATATAGAATACTTTTTTTCAAGGTCGAATTCCGATGAAAATCAGTAAAACCCAACCTAATATGTAATTTTAATGCTAAAACTTTGGCTTTATCATTTTTTGTGTGTTTATAATTCAGCGACAAAAAGTTAATATATTTATTGTTTTGTTTTTTATCCTTTCCTTATCACTATTTGGTATAGTACCCTAATTAGATCTACAGTGGTTAAAATTCAGAAGATTTATATAAATTGCGCTGAGGTTTATAGGTTCTGTTGACTTAGGAGGAAACTCCAAAACAAAGTTATCATGGATATGGGCATTTCAGCTGCATAGTCCAATAGCTAGCTTTTGTGGCTGTGCGGTTGATTGTCGTGTCTGTGTACCGAAGTTAAGCAACATCGAGCGTGGTCAGCTCTTGGATGGGTGACCACTCCGTTGTTGCCCCTGTGTACGTTACATTATCACAAACCTGATTAATATCACTTAGAGAGTGAAACCATGTCTAATCTGACCTCCAGTGTTCTGACATCCTGTCTAACATGGCCCCCTGGATATTCATATATTCTGTCTTACGGAGAGTTCTGACATCCTGCCCGATCTGACCCCTAAGAGTTCTGATATCCTGTCTAATCTGACCCCGGAGTAGAATTTGACCATCAGTATCTTGTCTAATCTGAGCTGAGTGTTCCAACACCCTGTCTAATCTGACCCCTGAGTCGAATTTGACCCTCAGTGTTCTGATATCCTGTCTAATCTGAACCCTGATTGTTCTGACATCCTGCCCGATCTAACCCCAAAGTGTTCTGATTTTCAGTCAAATCTAACCCCTAAGAGTTCTGATATCCTGTCTAATCTGACCCCTGAGTAGAATTTGACCCTCAGTATCTTGTCTAATCTGAGCTGAGTGTTCTAACACCCTGTCTTATATGACCACAGATGTCCTGTCCTATGTGACCCATGTGTGTTCTGACACCCTGTCTTATCTGACCCCTGAGTGTTTGACATCCTGTCTAATCTGAACACTGATATCCTGTCTAATGTGACCCCTGGGTGTTCTGATGTCCTCTCCAGTCTGATATCTGTGTTCTGACAGCCTATCTAAGCTGACCACTGAATGTTCAGTCATCCTGTCTAATCTGACCACATATATCCTGTCTAACCTGACCCCCGAGTATTTGACATTCTGTCTAATCTGACCACACATATCCTGTCTAATCTGACCTCTGAGTGTTCTGACATCCTGTCTAATCTGACCACACATATCCTGTCTAATCTGACCTCTGAGTGTCCTGACATCCTGTCTAATCTGACCACATATATCCTGTCTAATCTGACTTCTGAGTGTTCTGATGTCCTCTCCAGTCTGATATTTGTGTTCTGACAGCCTATCTAAGCTGACCACTGAATGTTCAGTCATCCTGTCTAATCTGACCACATATATCCTGTCTAACCTGACCCCCGAGTGTTTGACATTCTGTCTAATCTGACCACACATATCCTGTCTAATCTGACCTCTGACTGTTCAGTCATCCTGTCTAATCTGACCTCTGAGTGTTCTGACATCCTGTCTAATCTGACCACACATATCCTGTCTAAGCTGACCACTGAATGTTCAGTCATCCTGTCTAATCTGACCACATATATCCTGTCTAATCTGACCTCTGACTGTTCAGTCATCCTGTCTAATCTGACCTCTGAGTGTTCTGACATCCTGTCTAATCTGACCTCTGAGTGTTCTGACACCCTGTCTAATCTGACCCCTGAGTGTTCTGACATCCTGTCTGATCTGACCCCTGACCCTAAGGTTGCAAACAAGCTGTATACCATAGGGTGTCAGATTAGACAGGTTTATCTACTGGGGGACAGTGATAGTCTTGTGATACAACGCCAAGGAATACAGTACAAATACATTTACTACTGAATATTAAATAATTAACAATGATTCAAATATAACAATCAGTGTTTTAATATTTAAATCTTTCCACATTTTATGTATTGATATATCACAGTCTTTCAAACAAGATTGGATGGGGTCTCAGAGAATCTCAAGTAAGGTATAATTTCATCTTAACAAATACCCAGTAAAGACCAAAACCAGTCAACATAATACTGTTCTGTTTCTAATACTAATATATAACTTGCTTCACATATGTTTTACAGTTTTTGTTACTGGATATCCTACCAAAGCTTTAGTTGCTGAGAAATCTGACAAGGTTTGTTTGTATCAATTGTAGTGGATTTCTGACCAGAACTACTAAACTGGAAATACATGTAATTCTTCTTGTTTCAAGGGAGATAACCAGGTAGGTTATATTATAATCTTTAGAACACTTAGATGGAACACACATATACATGTACAATCAGAAGTATAAAAACAACAACTGGTAGTGTTTTACTAAAGTGGCACCATTCAAGTATCTGAAAGCACTTAAAGAGGATATCTAACAGTGTCTGCGCACTCGTGAAAAATATCAAAATATTAGCCCCACTCGTGAAATATATTTGGTATTACTGAAGACACTGTTAGATATTCTGTTAATTACATTTTTTATCAACGAAAAACCTTCCCCGTATGCTAACTAGGACTACAGCGATCATTTGTAAACAAAAAAAGTAGTTCCCCCTGTCCAGGTGCTGACATATATGTCGGGCTTTCTGATTGGTCAATTATTTTGGTATTTTCTAATCATTAATTTGATTGGTCAAATCAGCAAAAGTGATATTTTTCACTAGTGAAAAATATCACTTTTATAGAATGAATAATTTTTGATATTTCACTGGTAAAAATGTAATAAATCATATTTTTTATAAAATAACCATAAACTCACAGAAAAAAAATCCACAAAGGGAAGTAACTCGCATTCTACAGAATCTCAAAATTGTTTAAATGCTTTCTTCTGGATAACATATCCCCCCTTCTAAATAATAATCCACAGAAGGGAATATATTTCAAATTTCAGAATTTCAAAATAAATTGTACATGTTTTACAAAGGGGAGTAACTCTTACTATTAAGAATCCCTACAAAGGGAAGTAACTCTTACTATTAAGAATCCCTAAGTGGTACAAATGTTCTACCAAAGCTGTATTGTATAGTTCCTGTATCAGTGCTGTATTTTCCCCAGGCACCAAGGGGGATAATCACACAGGTTGCATTGTCCTCGGATCCGAATTGTAGTGCTTGATCAGTAACACGACTGGCAGCCTCCTGGGGGTTAGTACAGCTACAGGTAATGTCCACAACTTCCTGGTCACTCAGGACAAAACTGACCCCATCACTGACCAGTGCTAGAAAGGCATCCCGACCATGGTCAAGCTAGGGGAGATAAATAATTTTGAATAAAGCATTAATTTTTTCTTGAAATATTTATATTTCTGCCTCACTTACATAAAAAACTTTTATGGTGTAAACTGATGCATTGAAATTTTGAAATATCTAATAATGAAGTACAACTGGAATTACTCTATGTTGACGATATCTGTAAAATATGCCATCAATCAATTAAGCATTTAATTCTTATATAATGATATTATTCAATAATACTTGATTAATTTCTTTTAAATGATAAATCATCAATAAAGTTTTATCATTTACCTTTATGAATATATAAATTTCTACAATTCACTTAATTAAACTTCTTCATTAAATTTTACTAAAGTCAAATTGAATTAAATCTTCATCTTCTAAAAGCTAAAAATAGAAAACTTGATTACAAATTCTGACAAACCTTTTTCGTTTTTATTTCCGGATGTTCTGTGACACCATATTTTTTCAAGGGGAGATTACCAATACATCTCGTCATACTAAGGTTTCCGTTGACTTTGGGCGTCCCTAGACTGTTAGGCGTGATGACACCACCACGAGCTTGAATTCGTTTTCTCTCTCCTATATTATCAGGATTGTGATCCTGAGTGAGAGCTATAGCTTTACCTCCCCGACAAAGGAGAGCTCGCGTGTCCCCGACATGGCCTATCGTCAGTTCCGTACTATGTTGTAACACACACACAGTAGCAGTACTTCCTGCACTGAACTGTTCATCATCTACAACATTTAATAACATCTTTAATTGAATTTTGTACAATCACTTTTCTACTAAAGTTCCATATATATTTTCCATCATGATACTATTTAATAACTTCTGCATCATCGGATTCTTTAAAATCAGTGTCATCAACTATCTTATGTTGTCCTCGGGGACCTGAGAATTTGTCACAGTCTGACTTTGTGTCCAGGGACCTGAGAATTTGTTACAGTGTGACTTTGTCCACAGGGACCTGAGAATTTGTTACAGTATAACTTTGTCCACAGGGACCTGAGAATTTGTTACAGTATGACTTTGTCCTCAGGGACCTGAGAATTTGTTACAGTATAACTTTGTCCACAGGGACCTGAGAATTTATTACAGTATAACTTTGTCCACAGGGACCTGAGAATTTATTACAGTATAACTTTGTCCACAGGGACCTGAGAATTTATTACAGTATAACTTTGTCCACAGGGACCTGAGAATTTGTTACAGTATGACTTTGTCCTCAGGGACCTGATAATTTATTACAGTATAACTTTGTCCACAGGGACCTGGGAATTTATTACAGTGTGACTTTGTCCACAGGGACCTGAGAATTTATTACAGTGTGACTTTGTCCTCAGGGACCTGAGAATTTGTTACAGTATAACTTTGTCCACAGGGACCTGAGAATTTATTACAGTGTGACTTTGTCCATAGGGACCTGAGAATTTATTACAGTGTGACTTTGTCCTCAGGGACCTGAGAATTTGTTACAGTATAACTTTGTCCACAGGGACCTGAGAATTTATTACAGTGTGACTTTGTCCACAGGGACCTGAGAATTTGTTACAGTATAACTTTGTCCACAGGGACCTGAGAATTTGTCACAGTATAACTTTGTCCACAGGGACCTGAGAATTTGTTACAGTGTTACTTTGTCCTCAGGGACCTGAGAATTTATTACAGTATAACTTTGTCCACAGGGACCTGAGAATTTGTTACAGTATAACTTTGTCCACAGGGACCTGAGAATTTATTACAGTATAACTTTGTCCACAGGGACCTGAGAATTTATTACAGTATAACTTTGTCCACAGGGACCTGAGAATGTGTTACAGTATGACTTTGTCCTTAGGGACCTGATAATTTATTACAGTATGACTTTGTCCACGGGGACTTGAGAATTTGTTACAGTATGATTTTGTGTCCAGGGACCTGAGAATTTGTTACAGTATGACAATGTCCACATGTCCCTGAGATTTTTTCCAGGTAAACCTGATATTGACCATATCATACCTGGTCAAATGGTGAAATTGCTAAAGTAGTCAAATATTTTATTACACTTTTGTTCATTAATTGAATATCAAAATCTTTTTTTGAAGCTAAAAGAATCAAAATAATGTTTACGTATAACCCCCCACCCCCAAAAATACATGTATCTTGACTCACAGTCCGTTATGTATTAACATAGAACTACCATGTAATATGGGCTGTGTGGGGAAACAATACAGCTCAACATTGACTCCACAGAACTCAATTTAGAAGGGGTGAAAAATGGGACAATAAACATATGATATACACAATGATGATTTAATAGTTAACATTGTACATTTGAAGGGAGATAACTCCCCTTTTCATTTGACTTAGAGTGTACAAATGTGAGGTCAGGGATTTAAGTGATCATTTTTGGCAGTATTCTGTTTCCTTTCACTCTGCTGACAGATTATTGTATGCCTTCCCTCAGCATTTCCTTCCAATATTCAAAGAACCACAGTTAAAATTCATAACCACCCTTTTCCACCTAATCCTAAACTACATTGTATTTAAACATGAAACTTGATGCAAACATACCCCTTTTTTGACTTATTCCAGGTTGCCATAGTTTCAAATAGAATCATTGTAAAATGACAACTAAAGGTCACCTAAATAATGTGGGTTTTTCTTCTTCTTTATCATCAATGTAAACCCTAGAGTCATATTGGGACAAAACAAAAAATGTATTTTAATAATACTTATGATAATGACTTACGGTTGGTAACTACATGTACAAGTATCAAAATGTCTACAACATACCTAGCCAGTACAATGTTAAATGCCTGGCAAGACTGTTGTTCAGATCTATAAATGACTGTCGTAGTACCACACTCTCATCTGGTTCCCGTGACAACCAGAAAGACAGGCTATCACTCATACAACTTTGAAGGTACTCCGACGCTAAGTCACCATTGTGTCCGTCAAATATCCCAAAGTACAAATACTCTGAGGATAATTTCTTTATGGCATAACGATCTTCGTTCCTGTTCCGACGACCAAGAAGGGATGCTGTTCCAATCTTTTCCAGTGGAATCTGGGGAATAAGCTTCCCTATAGAATGTCAATACAATTATTTTAGAGTCATAATGACTTTAAAGAGGCTTACCCGCAGACGGACCGGTAAACGGCACATCTCCGATCACTAAATAAACTTCAGTACACGTTTCTATGTGACAAAATTAGAGGCTTTCCGACTTTATTTCTTGAAAACAATTACAGAATATGTATTTAAAAAACGTTTTAAAACTCAACCTGAGAGGGAAATGTATGGAATATAACGGCAAATCTTCCTTGTAAATCGCCGCTGCCTTTGAAGTTATCACTGTGCGGCACTGTGCACGTGCTTGTTTCGTTGATGTGTCAATCAAATTAGACTTATTGCGGGTTGCGATTAAATAAATAATATTTAAAAATGAGGTTTTAATATCACTTTTCAGCGTTTTATAAGGAAAATAAAATGAAAAACTCAACAATTCCAACAATCTGTCATGTGTAAAAAATCTTTTTCTATTAGCCAATTTTTCTGATCTCTCTGCGGGCAAGCCTCTTGAACTTATATGGTTGCTTGGGGAAATTGATGCTAAAACTGAAATTTAGATGCACAGATGTAGGAATATACCAATTGTAATCCTTTCAAAATATGACGAATAAAAAGTTTTGTTTGATTTGTTGATTTTGATTCAAACCCTTAAACTATGAATAACATTTTATTACATATTATATGAATCAGAAATATAAAGGTAAATTTCATTGTTGTATCAATTATCAACTATAGCCTTCATCTTACTTAATATACATGTACAAATGTAATTATATTGAAAGTGTTATTTAATGCAGTTCTCTCCTCATACAATATAATGACAAAAGAATTTTGAATAAAATCATGTAATTTAATGTACTTACCTTCTTACAATGACAAAAAAAAATTTTAAGAGGAAAATGTAATCAAATGTACTTCCCTCCGTATAATGACAAAAGGATTTTGAATAGAATTATGTAATTTAATGTACTTACCTTCTTACAATGTCATAAAGATTTTTAATAGGAAAATATAATCAAATGTACTTCCCTTCTTAATATGGTTTTCAAAAGAAAAGATGTAGTTACCCCCGTAATGTACTTCCCTCGTACCTTACAATGACAAAACAATTTTGAATAGAAAAGTTAATTTGATGTACTGCACTTAATCGTTACGGATTACATTAAACAATTTTGTCTAGAAATGCAGTTTGATTTCACTAATTATATACTGCTAGAATAGGAGGTAGGCTACATAATATGGAATAAATCAAACAACAGATATAATGTAATGTTAATCATTCTTACCAGTTTGAATACTTTCTTTTATAAGAATGGGCATGCTGATACGATTATTCCAACTTCCAATGGTGTCAAAATTTATCCCAACTTGTTTTTTCCCTTTGTTTTCTGGGTCAGAGAGTACACCCATGAATCTGGTCGGAGCACGGACAGATGGACGAATATTTCTTGATATAAGTCTGAATTGTTTGCCCCCATGTTTATGACAACACTCTATTATACTGGAGTAAAGTCTAGGGTAACATCTTAACTGGTCTTTATTTTCTGAAAACCGGTTTTTATTTTGAAAGAGTTCTTGGTTTTTAATGAGTGAACAATACCACTGTTGCTGCTGAGATGTCTCCCTTGTGCTATTTTTATTCCCTTGAGGGGAAATTAAACCAGAATTACAAAATTGCCAGCCAGTATTTGAGACGAGTCTTGGGCCCTTATGTAACGTTGTGAGCATTGCCTTCATTGTCGGTGGCTAAATATTTCTGTGGCGGTGCATCTTTGAGCCAATTATTTTCTTAAAATCGTCTTTAAAAGGAATCAGTTTCTGCACATGTCGACCAGATGATGTTCGCACTTCATGTATACCCATCTGAAAAGAAATTAAGAACATTGGAATACATCATGTCTAAACCAAAAAATAATTTATGAAAACATACACTATGAATAGTACTGCAGTATACTTAGAACGAATATTCATACCCTGCCTACACTGCTCTCCAGCAGGAGACGACAACGACCATCTGTCAGAAATTGTCTGTCCATCCACAGCTACGTTATCGCAGCTACAGTATACTATGTTCACACATACAGAGTCCATGAACTAATTCCACGAACCTCAACATTTCATGAATTTGATGGTCCTAGAGAAAACACTGCTACACAGCTGTTAATGATTTGTAGCGGAAATGGACTGGGTCGATTGCAGACAGGAATTGAACCATGTTCTCCAGCGTGATAATCCATAGCTCTATATCTGCTGAGCCAAAGAAAGAAGCATGCTCAGTCAGCGGAGTGACAGATGCCGTAATTAACACTATGTACAAAAAGCTACTATTTATTCATTCATTTAACAGGGTTTTACGTCCGCTGTTACGGCCTTGCGGCATTTCAGCTGACGAGAACAGAGAGGAAATTGAGTAGAATGGGAATAGTATGGAGTGATAGAGTACTCCCCGTTTTCTTTAGATTACCAAAACTAGGCCTACAACCCTGTGGATGCCTCGGTAGCCGTGATCGCTAATGCGCGGACAGTCGTCAGTGGGTCATGCGTGAGCTTAAGACTACTCTCCCCCGGAACGCGAGTTCTAGATCTGGAAGGGGATGATGTCTGGTCCCCGTGATTTCGTGTACGCCGCACCCGTCCAAGACCCGATCCCCGTACCAGGAATATTGATATTATTTTTTTTCTCAACGACTTAATGAATAAATCTCATGTTTTTCTTATAAATCCTTGTTTATATTTGAAAAATCTGACATTTAAAATAAAATGGAAGTAATACCTACAACTTTAGTAATCATCGATTTACATTTTTCAGAGTGTGATTTTGTGTACGCCGCACTTAACCGTGAAAAGTTACGGTATTTGGCTGATTATTCGTAAACAAGGGTTTATTTTTATGATATTTTTGATTCCATACATCAAGTAAACCTAGTTGTTGATACAAATATAAGTTTTAATTACAAAAACTACTTATTTCATTTCAAATCTTGCCTTTTATGTGATCGCGGCGATGATCACTGGGTTTTTGTTTACGCCCAGTCCCGTACCAAGGGCAGACTACTCCTGATCCACCGCCCCGTGCTAAGACTACTGGTTTATGAGTAGCGTGTATTGTCTGTATACATATAACCAGATGCTCTATAGCATTTGATACATAATATGGCAACCTAGGTGTCTTATGAATGTAAATGTCTTTATCTAATATGTGTAGAACTTTCAGCCATCATATAAAGAATGTTACCGGGCTCTGCGACGAGGACGCAGTTCTACAAAGAATAAAAGTCATATATAAACATCTGGTATATGACAATACACGCTACTCATAAACCAGTAGTCTTAGCACGGGGCGGTGGATCAGGAGTAGTCTGTCCTTGGTACGGGACCGGGCATAAACAAAATACTCCCGTGATCATCGCCGCGATCTCAAAAAAGGCAAGATTTGAAATGAAATAAGTAGTTTTTGTAATTAAAACTTATATTTGTATCAACAACTAGGTTTACTTGATGTATGGACGCGAAAATATCATAAAAGTAAACCTTTATTTACGAATTAACAGCCAAAAACCGTAACTTTTCACGGTTGAGTGCGGCGTACACACAATCACACTCTGAAAAATGTAAATCGACGATTACTGAAGTTGTAGGCATAACTTTCATTCCAATTAAAATGTCAGATTTTTAAAATAATAATATGAATTTATTAGAAAAAACATGAGATTTATTCATTGAGCCGTTGTTGAGAAAAAAATTAATATGTATATTCCTGGTACGGGGATCGGGTCCAGGACCGGGTGCGGCGTACACGAAATCACGGGGACCATGATCAGACTGATGATGTCTGGGATCGAGACATCGTTGTTTCCCCACGGATTCCCTCCGTGGTTTCCAACATTCAAAACAATACTTGCTATACCCCCAGCATAAAATAAGACATTTCAAAAGACGCTTATCACAAACATAGACTACTATATGTTACCCGATTCGATGACACTTGACCTACAGTATCGTCTGCAGTTTGACATTCATCACTTGTTTTTGTAAACAACCGGATGTTGAAACGAAAACTCCGGCGCATTCGATGGAAAAAAGTGGCTACTGTAGTTGTTGTCTACTTTCTAAAAATAGCATACTAAAATTAAAGAGATTCCGTAATGTTTCTGCAGGAAAGAATTGCAGAATTTAGGGAAAGAGCTATAGCTATATAAGATGTAATGTAAACTTTATTTATTTAACAACAACTATTGCGAAAAATGTTATACCGGCCCTGATGGAAGGATTGGATGGAAGCGCGCGAGGGATCTTACTTTGGTGGAAAACCTGAGTACACGCGCGTACGGGGAAAACCCATGTCTGTTCACGTCCGATCACAGGGACACGTTACAATAATAATGTATGTATAAAATATATGGGGGGGGGGGGGGTCGATATGACCCCCCATATATTTTATACATACATTATTATTGTAACGTGTCCCTGTGGTCCGATCGGGGAATCGAACCCCGGGCGCCTAGATGGAAGACAATTAAGTGTGTTGCCACTGCCCACCTCTGGCCATCCTTAGCTGAGAGTCCTCCGTTAATCCATTTATGCTTTCTTATATACTTTATTTTATTTCTGCGAGCAGAGACCTATATTAATTTAGTATATAAGTCTCTGCTGCGAGGTACTACATTACATAAACAATAAAAACGCTCTAGATGGATTCGGAACCAGGGTTAAATTTTACAACTTATATAAATCTGTCTTCAGGAATAAAATTTCATTGGATTATGAACGAGACATGATGCTGCTAATTATATATTTGAGAAGAAACGTAATAAGTAATTAGATTAATTCGGAAAGGGTGAATGGGTCGAAGAATATGATATATTATCATAAAAAAGAAGATGAGAAAAAAAGACGACATGGTAACAAAAAAAAGTTCATTGGGACTGTTTACGAGATTTCAGCAGAGCAGGTAGAAATTGAGGGAGCTGTACTCCATCCTTAATCTAGCATGAAGGATTCGGCCTATCTTACTACCACAATAATGAAAAGGTGGAATTTTCCTATTAGATTCGTGAAGATGTCTTTTTAGTCTAGATAACGAAGGGTTACATTTTATCAAATCAGGTAAGGCTATTCCAACATGCAAAACATATTTCAGATACAGTTTTTGCCAGGTCTGGATCCATTTGGAAACTTAAAATAATACACGACTGTCAAAAATTTGCATTATTTCCATGACAAAAAGAACATGTATTTGATGTTGTGCCAAAAACGGTAGTATATATTATAATGATAATAATGATAATAATAAAAAATAAACTTTATTTACTGAGGATATAAAACCTGTTTAGCAAAGCTTATCTTCCACAGGGTCCTCTGTTAGTAAAATTGGTCGATAAAAGACAATTAAGATAGTATCACAGTAAATAGATAAACATGAAATAATAACCACTGTTACTATTAATTAAGACATAATTGTTAATCTTACTAAAAACAGCAAGTAATATCACAATTAATTCATATGACTGGAGATGTATGATTATGAACATGATGACAAAATGTATTTTATCATTGACTTAAAGAAATGTTTATTACTCGTAAATCGTTAGAAACTTGGACCAAGACACCTTTTATTGTCTGTCATGTCTTGTCTTACATGCACTTCGGACAAAGACTGACCGCTCGCGCGTCCGGTTATTTGTAAAGCGCGTGACATTTGGCATGTTCAAAAGTCACCGTTAGATTGACCTCTGGTCAGTCATATTTATGACGCGGATATGGAAGTTATGTTTACTAAAATATCAAGGGTTCTAATATGATAAAAGTGGTGTCCAGTTATTCGCCCTGGACTTTGATGTCCAGCGCTCGGACGTGTAATGCTGTGGCTTCAGAGAGACTCGCTGACATACAGTCTATGATACGCTACTGGACAAAACACGTTAATCTGACGGGCGGAATTCATCAGAATCCTTCATCTCAACGGGTGACAAAAGTGTTGCTGTGTTATTAGTATTATAATTAATTACTTTTTTATCCACTACTTCCACGTGTTGAGAACTTGAGATCAAATAGGTAAAAACACCAGTAACTGGCCAAGCGAAATACCTTATTTAAATTCAACAGAAGATGACCGATATGTCCAGTCTCGTAAAAAAGAGTCGAATGACCATTACCACAAGCCTGCGGGATTGACCGTTCTAGTCAGGGGACAACAGGTGTATTCGGCACAGCTAAGTAAAGGTATCGTATACATTTAAAAAAAAATCCGCTTTAATTAATTGCATGAATCAATATTTTATTAGTGTGTGTTTGATAACTACGATATATACTGTATTTATTGTGTGCGTATATTTAAGGAATGCAATTCATTTTTTTCAACATTCATGAGGTCATAACAACATTGGCTTCTGGACATATTTAATGAATCGCGTTAGAGAGCTCTTTTAAATATTTTTAATAAGCAGGTGTCTTGTGGAATAATTGTAATCGAAACATCTCTAAGAAGTTAAGCATGTAGAAAACGCAAGTGTTATAACTAGCAATTTTGGGAAAATAAGTCGAAATTTCGTGGTAAAAAAAATTACGTGGCACCAATATTCATATGATACAGTGGAAGTCTCTAATGCTGAAAAATTATATCCAGAGTAGACTGACATGCTTAGATATTCGATTTACCACACATATATATCATGTTTCAAAATAGACATTTCCATTTCAAAATATTTTATTGATGTAATGTAAACTTTATTTATTTTACAACAATTGCGAAACAAGTTATATTAACTTATATTAATCACGCTTGTTGGCCCGGATGGAAGCGCGCGAGGGGTCTTACTGTGGGAGGAACAGGAGTACCCGGGGAAAACCCACGTGGTCGGGCAGGTGACCCCATACCTTTTCACGTCCGAACGGGGAATCGAACCCCGGTCGCTCTAGGTGAAAGGCAAGTGTGTTGCCACTGTGCCGCCCGACCACCCATTTTATTGTTAAAGATATCAAACCCGTATAGAACAAGAGTTAAAACAAAGTCATCTGCTAACGAAACACGAATGTAAGAAGGTGCCTCACACCTGACCCGTACAGGAGCGTGAAGAGAACGTCTGCTGAATCTCACTACATGTGGACTAAGACCACAATTAGCTTCGCTATTTGTTTCATTGTAACATTAAAATTCATAATAAATTCCCAAAATTTCATATGCAACTTTCCATCTCACCTGGCCAAGACCAACATCTGAGAAGCAAAATATAAAAGTTTCAACCCAGCATGTATATGTGGGCATTTTTTGGAGATAGCTGTCAAAATGTGTCACCAACGTGGATTATATACATCCGGGTCAGGGGTAGAGGTCAAATCAAGACTCATCACACAGGATTCTGGAGCACATAATACATGATCAATATTATTATTTTACATCACCAAACCTAGATTGACATCTCTACTATAAATCCACATTAAATTCATCAACAAAAATCAAGTTCAAAGAGGCATTTGATTTGTTTTCCTGAAATACATACATTTTTGAGGGGACTTCGGGGCCTGAACCCGGAAGTACTTAATTGTGGTCTCAGTCCTATTAGATATCTATAGGACACTATTTTTGTCGGAAGAGGCAAATGATTGTGGATGCATGATGGTTCTATTGTAATTTTTATAACAATAATCGAAGTACATGGACATACATTGAGCCATATTATTATAGAAGACCAAGTGTTTTTATGTTGATACAATTATTAAGTGTTCAAAATATTTCTGAATTGATTAAGCTAGGAAAATTCCTTTATTTAGCGACAAAACAACGTAATAACGTCATCTAAGTATTTAATGTACGTACATGATCTATTGTGTACTGCCGTAATGACGGTATGTTCATTTTTATAATACATAGTAATACTAAAGTGTACGTATACATATATTTGTATATTAAGCGAAATGGACATGTACTTTTGTAAAATTGTGAATTGTGTCATACTATATTACATTGTATTGTTTTGTAATGTCTCTCTGATGTGTTGAAAAACACAAGGAAATAAATAATCTGAATCTGATTCTTCAATAAAGGGTCATATGAATCGAACATAAAATTCATTAGGCTTTCGAGATTTGTTTACGGTTGGAAAGATGCATTATGCAATCACAGTAAAGCCCTTTAAGATGAAGATGCCGTCATCATCTGTGCTTCTTGTTGGTGTAGACATATACAATGTATCTGAACTAAGCAGGGAGTTAGTGTATGTATAAATACAATGTAAATATAGCATTGTTTTCCAGTGAGTACACAATGTATTTATATTTGTATGAAGTAATGATGTAAATTTCAAATTGGTATTTCAGATAGGCTGTATATCGTCATGTTCTCCGGAAGTAGCCGTTTGATAATGGCGAATTTGGTGGTCTTGATGGGAACCCTTGTGACAAGTTCAGTGAGAAACAAACGCGATGGAATGTCACAAACATCGCCTCACCAAAACCGATGGCCAGATATGTCTTCCTCCTGGGGCGGTCAACATAGGGACGCTTTCGGAAGGTCTCAGTATACAAAGTACACCGTACCCGAATATATGCTACACCCTATTCCAAAACACAACAGAAAACAGCAAGGGAATACTGAAATGGGACCAGGAAGTCACAACCAGCCGTTTCATTTAGACGGTCCAGCGTCGCAGACAATGCACAATCAGAAATTTCCTTCTTCAAACAGGCATTTTACTGACGTAGGCGGAAGAAATTTATTCATTTCACCGTGGAATTCACCTTCTCAAAAATCAAACAAACCGTCGAATACAGCTAACATGATGAATAGGGTAAACTCTTGCCGACCATGTGCATGTGAAATGCCAACACGAAGTCGGGCAACACAGCAGTTACGTCACAGATTCAACGCAGCGGCAAGAAATCAGAGGTTCGGTTTTCAAATTAACAAACCAACAACCACGCCTTTGAAATTACGACCATCTTTGGTTCAACATATGCCGTTGTATTATGAAGTAGGGAATGATGCATTTGGCGTAAACGCAGAAACTAGTACACATAGTTCCGGTGAAGTGACCAGGTAGTCGATACAGAAAGCGTGATTATGGACATACATCGACCATCCTTGATTTTCCAGCAAAACTGTGGCATACAATAAGAAAAGTTCGAGGAGGTCGCTATATTCAGCTCCTCTGCAATCTTCAAAATAAATTCATCGCCATAGTATTTTCTTTCATCAGTAATGAATATTGATTATATTGATTGATGGAGATGTTTCCCCAATTATCAACGATAAACATTATTGTAAATTTGTTTTGATTTATGCAATTATTTCCTCATATCAATATCGTAAACCTGAGCTGAATGATGAAGTTATCTCCCCTTATCACTGATTGACGGAGTTATTTCCCTTTATCAACGGTAAACCCGTTTTGATTGATGGAGTTATTTCCCCTTATTGATGAATACACTTTTGATAGACTTAGTTAAATTCCCCACGTAACATGTTTTTATTATGCGTTTGATTTATTGTATAATAACGTGCAATCAATACATTCTAATATTTTCCCAGTTTCATAACGGATTTTAATGTCATATAGTTATTTTCAGTGCTTGGTTAGTCAAGTCTTCGAAAGTGTATTTTTTTGTGAGCCTAATAGTCGGCTGTAGAATCCACTGTATGATGTATGTTTTGGTATCTTAATCATTTATGTGTACTAGATCACTAGACCTGAGAAGAATAGACAAACCAGGAAGTTACAATTCCCTAGCGGTGTCAACTAATTTTATGTCTGTCATGATGCCGGGGTTTTTGAAGAGACTGAAAACAATCGTACCTTGCTTTTCCCAAGAGAGCAGAAGCAGCTGTACTTCGTTTTATTGCTAATTATACGTAACTGGCTATGGCGCAGCATGTTTATTTATTTGTCCATATCGATCTAAATATAGACTGTTCAAACATATTTCCTCTCTTGTACATCAGTATACTTTTGTATGGTATTCTGTGAGCCTGCATTCATGAAATCAAAAACAAAAACTGTTAGAATAAGGAAAGGATATCTCCTGATTACTATTTCGTATAAAATAAATAAAGGCTATTAAAAAATATTTTTGGGATTTATTTGTTCAATGGATGTGATAAGGATAACAAGGACACTCCGGTTTTCATTATAACTCCTTATAACACACACCCCCCCAAAAAAAAAATTAATAAAAAAATAAACAACAAACAAAAACAAAAAAACCTGAAAGTGTGCTATACACTAGGGAAGGTCCAATTACACGTAGACTGTATGAGTCGAGGTTCATCACATACATGTATGAATGGTCTTTACAGGTCTAAGTTCATCACAGGTCAATGATTATCACGGGTCAAGGTTCATATTAGGTCAATGGTCATTATGGGTCAATATTTATCACATGTGAATGGTATTTATGGGTCAAAGTTCATCACAGGTCAAACACTATGAAATCGATTATATATATGATCAGGTAAATGCACTACCTTTATACCTTTATATGTATCTTAGCATTTGCTGAAGCCCATGATGATTTTCCGGAATTACTTCTGGAAATCCAAAATTGTAGTCCCAATGCTCACTGAAGAGTCTTTAAAACCCGGAAAAACAGCATATTATAAACATGTTTCTAGATTCATACTTAGTTATGTTAATCAACAGTGTACTTCATACAATCTTGCAGGGGTGAAGGAATCGTTTAATACGCTGACTCTTCCGGAGTACCTGGGCTCCTACGCGTTGAGGAGTCTCCATTCAAATCTATATTGTGGTTTATACCTTGTATTTTGCCCTCGTTTAATCCATTTTCAGTGTAAATTATGGTTTCATTATAATATCTGAATTCTTTTTTGTTTTAAAAAGATATGGATGAACGGTCTGGATATGGGGGGGGGGGGGGGGGGGGGGGGGGGGGGGGGAACATTTACATTTAGTTCTAACACCTAATAAAGACTGAAATTGTGGATCGATCGTCTCGCCACATAATCAAGCTAAGGGAGAAATGATTTCTATTAACAGAGAGTTAGATAGCATCACTTAGGAAACTAGTGTGGCACGTTTAAATGTACAGAAACGGAATATTATATGAAGTTTCTAATTTGCATATGAATATATAAAACAGTACATGTATCATACGTAACATTTGTACCATCAATCATGCGTATGATATATGATGTGTATCAATTTTTGACTGTTCCATTTCTTGTTGTTATCAATAATTAATTTTCATAAGGTTGGAATTACATTTAATAGTTATCAACACAATTTTTATGTTTGAAATTCATGAATATTTAATTCTTAGGACTGTTAAAATAATCACGAGGGCGCATTCGTGTTAATATCAGTGTTTATTCAATATCGGTATATTAACGAATACCTGGAAAATAAATTTCATTCGGGGATGAGAAGCCCAAACACATATCATACACCATTCCCGCCACGTTTACGCACATGCGCAGAAGTCGGTGCAAACGACTAATAAGACGATGACAATGGTTGGACAACTCGTGGCGACTCTGTTAGTCATAATGTTGCTGACAGGCGCAGGTAAGCAATTTTATAGTTATTATACAAAACAAAACGAAATTAAAAAGTAAAAAAAGGTAAAAAACGGGATGAGAGAGATACTGTATCATGCCGCTGTTTCGTCCATCTAAAACTTGCCGGTGATGCTAAGATTCTAAAGTATTCTAATTAAAAAAATGTCACCAACGAAATAAATAAGTATTTTTTTATTGTTTTTTTGCCCCAATATTTGTACACCCTTTGTAAGCCAAAGATAACTGAGGTTTTCGAAAGTCCAACGCAGTTTTCAGTCATTGTTTGTGTTTCAGACGAACGTTTTTTCAAGGTTTGTACAATTGTCTATGTAGAGTAGACAAATGTAATTAGAATCGTGCCTTCCTAAACACACACTGAAGTGTATACAGAAAAAAAGCTTCGCTTCGCAAAAATGAATCGGAGTGTAGATGTAGGTCACCTTGCTTTTCTTTATATTACATGTATATTATTCTCTTTTATTGCACTTTCCTCTGCTTCAGAGCTTTCCGCGATTTCAACGACACGTTTCATGAGCTTGCGAGATTTTACGGCAATTTTCAACCATAGTTTCTATTTCTATTGGTCTCCATAACAACCAAATCAGATCTTCTAGTAATTTGCAAATACCGTGCGTTTGTCTGAAAATTGGAATATAATTTTTGTATGTACAACATGCAAATACCTCCTGAGAGGTGGGGCCGCGGTGTCCAAGTGGTTAAGGTGTCCCGACACTTTATCACTAGTCCTCTACCTCTGGGTTTCCACGTGGGACAGTTGCCAGGTACTGACCATCGGTCGATGGATTTTCTCTGGGTACTCTCCGACTTTCCTCCACCTCAAAAACCAGGCACGTCCTTAAATGACCCTGGCTGTTGATAGGATTTCAAACAAACAAAACTATAAGAAAAATAAACCTCCTGAGAGTTATCCCATCTCCGATGTCGACGCTAAGGAATCTGCGACATTCAGTTTCCCGCGGAATACCATTTAAGCAATACAATCATTTCAAACAGTGAAAACTGTTTCATTGAAGTAGAAAGTCTTTCAAACTAGGCCATGGATACATGTAACTTTGACCTGAAAAAACCCCTGAACATTACCTGTAAATTACCAGAAAATGAGATCGATCTCACATGGAGAAATATTCAAGTCAATTTCAGATCAAATTCATGTCTAATTTTAGTTGACTATATTGCTCTTTCCATGTTCATGTATTTCCACACGAAACTGACCTCGATTAGACCTGAATTGACATGAAGACATTTTACTTGTGACAGTTTTGTCACCGATGAGAACGACACTCAATTTCGATGTGTATATTTCACCTTCTCCACTGAAATATACTGCCGAAGACACCCAGCAGGGCACCCCACCCGGTCACATTATGCTGGCAACGGGCGAAACAGTCGTCTCACCCCCAAAAGAGCTGAGTGTTGAGTAGGAGTAAAAAAAACAACACATGTTTAGGTCATTTGACCTGAAAGGTCACGTCCGTCGTCCGTAAACGTAAATGTCACATTTCAAATTTCTTCTCAAGTTCTACCAGTAAGATTCAGCTAAAACTTTCTTGAAATTGTCCTGAGATAGTCCTGACCAAGTGTTGTTATTATTCAGTTCGGTCCGAAAGCCAAGATGGCCGCAATAAACGCCTTTTTGAGAAAAAACCTCCCAAACATTTCAAACTCCTTTTTAAGTTTCACCAGCGGGATTCAGCTCAAACGTGCTTGAACTTATCCTGAGATGTCCCGACCAAGTGTTTTTATTTTTTGAGGTTGATCTAAGATCTAAGATGGCAGTCATGGGCAAAAGTACCACTATAATTGTATTCAAAACTGACTATATATACTACAATTATATAATTTAGTGTCAAATGACTGTCAAGGGCCCGTGGACCTCTTGTTATAGACTCCGGTATGTCTCGGCCAGGGGACGGAACCCAAAGCCTTCCCTCCTAAGAGCGAACGTTCAACTAAACGAAAAAAAGAGGCCATGTCAATGCATTAGGAGGAAAACATAACGAAGGAATACAAAGATAACGTAATTAGCTAAGCGGTTTTTTTTTTTACATATCTATGATGAGCATGGACATGCTAAAGAACATATACATATTTCCTAAAACTAGCAATAAACATCTGTATATACTTTTCAACATTTCTTACATTCCACAAAGGATATCTACATACTTTTTTAAATGTGTTTTTTTCTTGATTCTGATTTGATTTTTTGATTTAAACATATTTTATTTGTCAAAACACAAATGGGATAAGACACAAGTATAAAACTTATAATCCGTCTTTTCCCGTATAACATAAATGATGAAATGAACAATTAATGATGATATGAACATGTCAAAAATAGATATAAGATACATATGTCATAGTATGAAGTCACTGTACCCAAGAATGATATCGATGTCATTCTTGGGTACAGTGACTTCATACTATGACATATGTATCTTATATCTCTTTTTGACATGTCCATATCAACATCAATTGTCTTTAATATATCGTGTATATATATTGTGTGATTATATCGTGTATATATATTGTGTGATTATAAATTATAAAAATGATCAGGGTCTTTATTAGCGACATCTTCTTCAAAACCAGGTTAAATCACAAAATAAAAATGACCTAACAACAGATTCTATTTGCATTTGAATAAACAATTTTAACAAATACCTAAGTCGATATCGATTTGTAGTTCAAACTACTGCAAACATATAAAATTCACCAAAAAAACTGATTTTATTTACAGGATAATCTACTCGTTATCAAATCATCCATATACTTTCCCCAGTATCGGTAAAAAGATAATAAAGCATGGAATTAAAAAACTAATATGTTACATCTGACAGGGAAATATTGATTTACTTAATTACCATTAATCATTAACAACTTCGGTACGGGGTTTGGTGCAGATGAATGACTTGGACTTTTGAAGGTGCGGAAAATTAATAGAAACCTTTTGACAAATGATATGTAAAGTATCATCGCGAGAACCGTAAACAGCAGTTTTAAAGTTCAATGAGAAAAGTTGGCGTTGCCATGGGGTGTATGACAACTGCGTCTGACTGAAGGCGGCAACTCTCTCACACGCGCATGCATTATTTATAGTCAACAATTCAATATATGTGATATATAAATTGCGCGTTCAGTAGGGTTTGGTTCTTAGGTATATATGAGATATTTGTGTCTCAGCTTTACTGTTACTATCTAATGGATGGGTGCATAGTCCGTCCTTCCGTCCGTCCGTCTGTCATCAAATTGGCAAAAAGAAAAATTATATTTATCTCGTTCAAATGAGCAAATAATTACTAGTAACCTAGGAAGCATATACTCAGGCTGGGCCGCTTGCATTACAATAACGTCATTTTTTTTGCATTCCGACACAATAATGTTGCTTAAGGTGTCTCAATAAATATGGATATTGGTTTATTTTATGGTATAAGTGTATTGTATGATATGTGTGTGTTGTATGATATTGGTGTGTTGTATGATATTGGTGTGTTGTATGATATTGGTGTATTGTATGATATAAGTGTGTTTTATGATATTGGTGTATTGTATGATATTGGTGTGTTGTATGATATTGGTGTATTGTATGCTCTTGCTGTCTTGTCTGCATCTTGGTGTCTTGTCTGCTCTTTGTGTGTTGTCTGCTCTTGGTGTCTTGTCTGCTCTTGCTGTCTTGTCTGCTCGTTGTGTCTTGTCTGCTCTTTGTGTGTTGTCTGCTCTTGGTGTGTTTGTCTTTCTTGGTGTGTTGCTCTGCTCTTGGTGTCCTTGTCTGCCTCTTGGTGTCTTGTCTGCTCTTCGTGTGTTGTCTGCTTTGGTGTGTTGTCTGCTCTTGGTGTCTGTCGGCTCTTGGTGTGTTGTCTGCTCTTGGTGTCTTGTCTGCTCTTGTGTTTTCTGCTCTTGGTGTTTTGTCTGCTCTTCGTGTGTTGTCTGCTCTTGGTGTGTTGTCTGCTCTTGGTGTTTTCTGCTCTTGGGTGTTTTTGTCTGCTCTTGGTGTGTTGTCTGCTCTTGGTGTTTTGTCTGCTATTGGTGTGTTGTCTGCTCTTGGTGTGTTGTCTGCTCTTGGTGTGTTGTCTGCTCTTGGTGTCTCGTCTGCTCTTGGTGTCTTGTCTGCTCTTGTTCTGTTGTCCGCTCTTGGTGTCTTGTCTGCTCTTGGTGTGTTGTCCGCTCTTGGTGTCTTGTCTGCTCTTGGTGTGTTGTCTCCTCATTGGTGTGTTGTCTGCTCTTGGTGTCTTGTCTGCTCTTCGTGTGTTGTCTGCTCTTGGTGTGTTGTCTGCTCTTGGTGTGGTTGTCTCCTCTTGGTGTGATTGTCTGCTCGTGGTGTGTTGTCTGCTCTTGGTGTGTTGTCTGCTCTTGGTGTGTTGTCTCCTCTTGGTGTGTTGTCTGCTCTTGGTGTTTTGTCTGCTCTTGGTGTGTTGTCTGCTCTTGGTGTCTTGTGTGCTCTTGGTGTGTTGTCTGCTCTTGGTGTCTTTTCTGCTCTTGGTGTGTTTTCTGCTCTTGGTGTCTTGTCTGCTCTTGGTGTCTTGTCTGCTCTTCGTGTGTTGTCTGCTCTTGGTTGCTGCTTGTGTCTGTCTGCTCTTGGTGTCTTGTCTGCTCTTGGTGTGTTGTCTGCTCTTGGTGTGTTGTCTGCTCTTGGTGTGTGGTCTGCTCTTGGTGTCTTGTCTGCTCTTGGTTTCTTGTCTGCTCTTGTTGTGTTGTTGCTCATTGGGTGTGTTGTCGGCTCTTGGTGTCTTGTCTGCTCTTGGTGTCTTGTCTGCTCTTGGTGTGTTGTCTGCTCTTGGTGTGTTGTTTGCTCTTGGTGTGGTTTTTTGCTCTTGGTGTGTTGTCCCTCTTGGTGTGTTGTGTTGTCTTGTGTCTTGTCTGCTCTTTGTGTGTTGTCTGCTCTTGGTGTGTTGTCTGCTCTTGGTGTCTTGTCTGCTCTCGGTGTGTTGTCTGCTCTTCGTGTCTTGTTGCTCTTGTTGGTTGTCCGCTCTTGGTGTCTTGTCTGCTCTTCGTGTCTTGTCTGCTCTCTTGTGTGTCTCTCTTGGTTCTCTTGTCTGCTCTCCGTGTCTTGTCTGCTCTTCGTGTGTTTGTATGCTCTTGGGTGTCTTGTCTGCTCTTGGTGTCTTAGTCTGCTCTTGTTGTGATTTGTCTGCTCTTTGTGTGTTGTCTTCTTTGGTGTCTTGTCTGCTCTTGGTTGGTTTGTACCTGCTCTTGGTGTGTTTGTCTGCTGTTGGTGTGTTCTTTGCTCTTGGTGTGTTGTCTGCTCTTGGTGTCTGGTCTGCTCTTGGTGTCTTGTATGCTCTTGTTGTGTTGTCTGCTCTTTGGTGTGTTGTCTGCTCTTGGTGGCTTGGTCTGCCTCTTCGTGTCTTGTCTGCTCTTGGTGTGTTGTCTGCTCTTGGTGTTTGTCTGCTGTTGGTTGTGTTCTTGCTCTTGGTGTGGTTTTTGCTCTTGGTGTGTTGTCTCATCTTGGTCTGTTGTGTGCTCTTGGTGTGTTGTCTGCTCTTGGGTGTGTTGTCTGCTATTGGTGTGTTGTCTGCTCTTTGGTGTGTTGTAGTTCATCTTGGTGTGTTGTCTGCTCTTGGTGTCTTGTCTGCTCTTGGTGTCTTCTGCTCTTGGTTGTCTTGTCTGCCCTTGGTGTCTTGTCTGCTCTTGGTCTGTTGTCTGCTCTTGGTGTGTTGTCTGCTCTTGGTGTCTTGTCTGCTCTTGGTCTGTTTGTCTGCTCTTGGTGTGTTGTCTGCTCTTGGGTGTCTCGTCTTGTCTCCTCTTGGTCTCTTTTCTGCTCTCCGTGTCTTGTCTCCATTCGTGTGTTGTCTGCTCTTGGTGTCTCGTCTTGTCTGCTCTTGGTCTCTTTCTGCTCTTCCTGTCTTGTTGCTATTGGTGTGCTGTCTGCTCTTGGTCTATTGTGTCTGATCCGTGTCTTGTATGACTCTTGTGTGTTGTCTGCTCTTGGTGTGTTGTACTGCTATCGGTGTGTTGTATGATCTTGGTGGTCGTGTGATCTTTGGTGTGTTTGCTTGATATTGATGTGTTGTTTGATATTGGTGTGTTGTTTGATATTGGTGTATTGTATGATATTGGTGTGTTGTTTGATATTGGTGTATTATATGTATTGCTGTAATGTATGATATTGATGTGTTGTTTAATATTGGTGTGTTGTTTGATATTGGTGTGTTGTTTGATATTGATGTGTTGCTTGATATTGGTGTGTTGTTTGATATTGGTGTGTTGTATGATATTGATGTGTTGTTTGCTTTTGTGTGTTGTTTTGACATTTGGTGTGTTGTTTTGATCATTGGTGTGGTTGCCTCTTGCTGTCTTGTCTGCTCTTCGTGTGTTGTCTGCTCTTGGTGTGTTGTCCCGCTCTTGGTGTCTCCTCTCTCTTGGTGTCTGTCTGCTCCTCCGTTTCTGGTCTG
The DNA here is from genome assembly GCF_902652985.1 of Pecten maximus. NCBI lineage: Eukaryota > Metazoa > Mollusca > Bivalvia > Pectinida > Pectinidae > Pecten > Pecten maximus. The sequence goes on along the minus strand of NC_047033.1, from coordinate 9,649,478 downwards.
CTACTTGGTGTGTGTGTTGTTGCTCTTGGTGTCTTGTCTGCTCTTGGTGTGTTGTCTGCTCTTGTTGTTCTATGCTGTTGGTGTGTGGTCTGCTCTTGCTGTGTTGTCTGCTCTTGGTGTCTTGTCTGCTCTTGGTGTCTTGTCTGCTCTTGGTGTGTTGTCTGCTCTTGTTGTGTTGTCTTCTCTTGTTGTGTTGTCTGCTCTTGGTGTCTTGGTCCGGCTCTTGGTGTCTTGTCCTGCCTCGTGGTGTGTTGTCTGCTCTTGGTGTCTTGTCTGCTATTAGGTGTGATTTTCCTGCTATTGGTGTGTTGTCTGCTCTTGGTGGGTTGTGTATCGCTCTGGTGTGTTGTCTGCTCTTGGTTGTCTTGTCATGCTTCATTGGTGTCTTCTGCTCGTGGTGTCATTGATCATGCCCTTGGTGTCTTGTCTGGCTATTGCGTCGGTTGGCTGCTTCTTGGTGTGTGTGTGCTGCTCTTGGTGTCTTGGTCTGCTGCCTTGGTCTGTTGTCTGACTCTTGGTGTGTTGTCTGCATTCTGGTGTGTATAGTACTTGTATAATATTGGTATATTTTATGCTATAAGTGTATTTAAGGCATTAAACTGGTCTGTTAATGGATTATGGATGGTGCTATATATGATGCCATGAGCTTTGGCATGACATCTTCATAATGCTGTCGCTTACGCGCATTAATGAATGAATTGTCTGCAAAGCTCTGGCATCTATATAGACCATATAATCCATAAAAAGACAGTTTAATGCTTATATTTACGTTTTCTATATTAGTTTCTTTTCGATTTCAACTTTAATTTTCATTATAATTTAAAATCTTACTTTTACCGACGTTTCCATTGTCAGAGGTCAACAAATTGAACAGCCTATTGTGATTCACGTGCTGATTGGCAAAAAAAAAAAAAAAAAAAGAGTGCGTGGAAATAATTAAAAAAATACTGAAAACATCATCAGATATTTAATAACAATATCAATAATATTGGTAGTCAGTATTTCAGAATATACGGATGAATTATTCAGTTTGTTAACGATTTCGGATTTTGTTTTAAAAATTTACCATCCGGAACAATTATGCGGATGGAAATTTCACCCGTCACCACGCGCACGCAACGGCTGACAGCATTGACAGAGTTTAGCTATGAAAGTTGAATGTGCAGTGGGAGAAAGTGGAATTCGCCAAAAAAACAGGTGTAAACATGTTCTTTGATTGCATGGAAACAGCATTACAGTTTATAGTAGCTACAACAGCACCGGTGTCAGGGATACGACCAATGAGAGAAGTGACAGTGGCCGAGGGAGTTAGACGAGCTTCAGCGACAACGTTGCTTGTGACGGGTACCATGACTGTTTCAAGTTTAGGATGCGTTAGACACGATAATGCACCACTTGATGCTTTCTTTTGTGAAGAAGAATCTGTTCTATTGTACGACCGGAGAGAAGCCTCGTTCTTATGATTTGACATAAACATGATGTGTCTGGTTTCAAATTTTTGTCATTCAAACACTGGATGGCGGTGGCGCGCAAACAATGTGGTGTGTAATGATTTTCCACTCTGGCCCCGGAACAAATATCTGTCAACATATGTGTTTATTAAATCTTGTTTTATTTCCATTTTCGTGATTGTTAACCATTCTTACCTTTATTTTCGTTTTACATTTTAAGATTTGTTTTCTGGTCTCGTACTCTATCCGATAGCATGATGAGCAATGATAAGATGCCATTTGTTTACATTGGTTGCAAGTAGTTCCGGGGGATCCCGTCCGTACATCAGGTCGCGTATGAATAACACCTGAATGCACGATTTGGGTGTCAGTTATGCATAGAATAGTGTCACGCTTTGGGTGTCAGTTATACTCTCATAGACTGCAAATTTGTTTAGTTTGTTTATATCATGGCTTTGCCATCCAAATGTAAATATTGTATCATATTAGTGTGTTGTATGATATTGGTGTATAGTATTGTATGATATTGGTATATTGTATGATATTAATGTATTGTATGATATTGGTGTGATGTATGATATTGGTATATTGTATGATATCAGTGTATTGTATGATATTAGTGTGTTGTATGATATTGGTGTGTTGTATGATATCGGTGTGTGTTGTATGATATTGGTGTGTCGTGTGATATTGGTGTGTTGCTTGATATTGATGTGTTGTTTGATATTGGTGTGTTGTTTGATATTGGTGTATTGTATGATATTGGTGTGTTGTTTGATATTGGTGTATTATATGTATTGCTGTAATGTATGATATTGATGTGTTGTTTAATATTGGTGTGTTGTTTGATATTGGTGTGTTGTTTGATATTGATGTGTTGCTTGATATTGGTGTGTTGTTTGATATTGGTGTGTTGTATGATATTGATGTGTTGTTTGATATTTGTGTGTTGTTTGATATTGGTGTGTTGTTTGATATTGGTGTGTTGTTTGATATTGGTGTGTTGAATATTGATGTATTGTATGATATTAGTGTGTTGTATGATATTGGTGTGTTGTAAGATATTGGTGTTACTCTGATATTGGGTTTGTATGATATAAGTGTATGGTATGATATTGGTGTGTGTTGTATGCTATTGGTGTATTGTATGATATTGGTGTGTTGTATGATATTGTTGTTATATGATGTTGGTGTGTTGTATGATATTGATGTGTTGTATGATATTGGTGTATTGTATGATATTGGTGTATTGTATGATATTGGTGTGTTGTATGATATTGTTGTTGTTTTTATTTGTTGTGTTGTACTGATTGGTGTATTGTTTGATATTGGTGTATTGTATAATATTGGTGTGTTGTATGTATTGGTGTATTGTATGATATTGGTGTGTTGTATGATATTGGTGTGTTGTATGTATTGGTGTGTTGTATGATATTGGTGTGTTGTATGATATTGGTGTGTTGTATGATATTAGTGTGTTGTATGAAATTTGGTGTATTGTATGATATTGGTGTGTTGTATGATATTGTTATGTTGTATGATGTTGGTGTGTTGTATGATATTGGTGTGTTGTATAATATTGGTGTGGTATGATATTGGTGTGTTGTATGATAATGATGTGTTTTATAATATTAGTGTGTTGTATGATATTGGTGTGTTGTATGATATTGGTGTGTTGTATGATATTGGTGTGTTGTATGATATTGGTGTGTTGTATGATATTGGTGTGTTGTGGCATGATATTGGTGTGTTGTATGATATTGGTGTTGTATGATGTTGGTGTGTTGTATGATATTGGTGTGTTGTATGATATTGGTGTGTTGTATGATATTGGTGTGTTGTATGATATTGGTGTGTTGTATGATATTGTTGTGTTGTATGATATTGGTGTGTTGTATGATATTGGTGTATTGTATGATATTGGTGTTGTATGATATTGGTGTATTGTATGATATTGTTGTGTTATATGATATTGGTGTTTGTATGATATTGGTGTGTTGTATGATATTGTTGTGTGGTAAGATATTGGTGTATTATATGATATTAGTGTATTGTATGATATTAGTGTCTTGTATGATATTGGTATATTGTATAATATCAGTGTATTGTATGATATTAGTGTATTGTATAATATCAGTGTATTGTATGATATTGATGTATTGTATGATATTGGTGTATTGTATGATATTGGTGTGTTGTATGATATTGGTGTGTTGTATGATATTTGTGTGTTGTATGATATTGGTGTATTGTATGATATTGGTGTGTTGTATGATATTGGTGTGTTGTATGATATTGGTGTATTGTATGATATTGGTGTATTGTATGATATTGGTGTGTTGTTTGATATTGGTGTATTATATGTATTGCTGTAATGTATGATATTGATGTGTTGTTTAATATTGGTGTTGTTTGATATTGGTGTGTTGTTTGATATTGATGTGTTGCTTTGTATTGGTGTGTTGTTTGATATTGGTGTGTTGTATGATATTGATGTGTTGTTTGATATCGGTGTGTTGTTTGATATTGGTGTGTTGTTTGATATTGGTGTGTTGTTTGATATTGGTGTGTTGAATATTGATGTATTGTATGATATTAGTGTGTTGTATGATATTGGTGTGTTGTAAGATATTGGTGTATAATATGATATTGGTGTATTGTATGATATAAGTGTATGGTATGATATTGGTGTGTGTTGTATGCTATTGGTGTATTGTATGATATTGGTGTGTTGTATGATATTGTTGTTATATGATGTTTGTGTGTTGTATGATATTGGTGTGTTGTTGCTTTGGTGTATGTATGACTATTTGTGTATTGTATGCTCTTGGTGTGTTGTATTATTGTTGTGTTGTATGATATTGGTGTATTGTATGATATTGGTGTATTGTATGATATTGGTGTGTTGTATGATATTGGTGTATTGTATGATATTGGTGTGTTGTATGATATTGGTGTGTTGTATGATGTTGGTGTGTTGTATGATATTGGTGTGTTGTATGATGTTGGTGTGTTGTATGATATTGGTGTGTTGTATGATATTGGTGTGTTGTATGATATTGGTGTATTGTATAATATTAGTGTGTTGTATGATATTAGTGTGTTGTATGAAGTTTGGTGTATTGTATGATATTGGTGTGTTGTATGATATTGTTATGTTGTATGATGTTGGTGTGTTGTATGATATTGGTGTGTTGGTATGATATTGGGTGGTTGTATTGGTGTGTTGTCTGCTACTGCTGTGTTTTCTCTTAGTGTGTTTGTATGCTCTTGGTGTCTTGTCTGATATTGGTGTGTTGTCTGCTTGTTGTGTTGTATGCTATTGGTGGTTGTCTGCATGTTGGTGTGTGGCCTGCTTTGGTGTGTGTGTCTGCATTAGTGTGTTGTATGCATGTTGGTGTGTTGTCTGTTTGGGTGTGTTGTTGCATCTTGGTGTGTTTCTGCTGTTGCTGTGTTGTATGATTTGGTGTGTTGTCTGATTTGTTGTGTTGTCTGCTATTGGTGTGTTGTCTGATCTTGGTGTATTGTCTGCATTTGGTGTTGTTGCTCTTGGGTCTTGTCTGCTTTGTTGTGTTATATGCTATTGGTGTGTTGTCTGCTCTTGGTGTGTTGTATGCTCTTGTTGTGTTGTCTGCTTTTGGTGTGTTGTCTGCTATTGGTGTCTTGTATGCTCTTGGTGTCCTGTTGCTCATTGGTGTGTTGTCTGCTTTCGTGTGTTCCCTGTATTGTTGTGTTGTTTGATATTAGTGTGTTGTATGATATTGGTGTGTTGTATGATATTGTTGTGTTGTATGATATTGGTGTGTTGTATGATATTGGTGTATTGTATGATATTGGTGTGTTGTATGATATTGGTGTATTGTATGATATTGTTGTGTTATATGATATTGGTGTGTTGTATGATATTGGTGTGTTGTATGATATTGTTGTGTTGTATGATATTGTTGTGTTGTATGATATTGGTGTATTGTATGATATTGGTGTAATGTATGATATTGGTGTGTTGTATGATATTAGTGTGTTATATGATATTGTTGTGTTGTTTGATATTAGTGTATTGTATGATATTGGTGTGTTGTATGATATTGGTGTGTTGTTTGATACTGGTGTGTTTGATATTGGTGTGTTGTATAATATTGGTGTGTTGTATGTATTGGTGTATTGTATGATATTGGTGTGTTGTATGATATTGGTGTATTGTATGATATTGGTGTGTTGTATGATATTGGTGTGTTGTATGGTATAAGTGTGTTGTATGATATTGGTGTGTTGTATGATATTGGTGTATTGCATGATATTGGTGTGTTGTATGATATTGGTGTGTTGTAAGATATTGGTGTATTGTATGATATTGGTGTGTTGTATGATATTAGTGTATTGTATGATATTGTTGTGTTGTAAGATATTGGTGTATTGTATGTTATTAGTGTATTGTATGATATTGGTGTATAGGGAACAACCAACCAATTGAAAAAAAATATTTTTGAAACAGCCCCTGTGTATAGAACGTTGAGCCAAGGATAAAATGTCTGGCAGCCACTGATTGGCCAGTATGTTATGAAGTGAGAAAATAGATATGTAGCCTGATAGGTAACTATCAATAAGAAATGTTGATATAAATTTCTTAAGTCCGATTGGTTTTTTTCCCAAAAGTTCACGTAATAATAGTAAACAGGTAAACATTTAAGATTTTTGAGAATTTTTACTGCGAAATTCACCTATTTTCAAAATGGCTACCCTGGAGAAAATTTGAGCTGAAGGACCCAACTTTTTTTTTTTTGATTAGGTGTTATATCAGACCCTAAACTTTTGTTATAAACCATAATCGTCGTATTCAATTCAAGAATTTGAATGAAATAATCCAAAACGTTAACACTAAGGTCTATGGGAAAACAATTGGTTGGTTGGTCTCTACAGTATGATATTGGTGTGTTGTTTGATATTGGTGTATAGTATGATATTGGTGTATTGTATGATATTGGTGTATAGTATAATATCTTATGTCTGTTGTACAATCATCTGCACCTAGCCACGGCTTCCTGGAAACTCCTTTTTATTTACAACGTCATGAATGCCACATCCATCCGCCCTGATGATGCATGGGGAAATGTAAGTATGTACACAGACATCGCCTCACACTCCGTACGCAAGGTTCTAGGTGATCAACCTTATGTCTCCTCCAGCATCAGAACATGGCGAACAGATCCACCGAGAAAGGTAAAAAGGAATTTTTATTCAAAGCAATATCGGCAAATTAATTCATACAACAGATGTTTATTTTTGGAAATTATTGCCGATAAAAAGTTTTATCCTGATATAGTTTAACATTCTCTCCTATCTTTTCTCTTATTTCTAAACAACTTTCTTCGTCCTATTACTTTTTCCATTGACAATAGTTTTGGCCTTTAGTTGAGTGTTCGCCCCTAAGAGGAAGGCTTTGGCTTCTGTCCCCTGGTTATACATACAAGAGAAAAAATGGTAGTTGCTACTACTGCTTAGCACTCAGCCTTATGGGGATGGGATGACTGGTTTGTCCGTTGTCAGTATAATGTGACCGAGTGGATGGTCCTGCTGGATGTCTTCGTCAGCATGTTTCGTTGAAGTAACACTATAAACTCGGCATCAGTTCCACGCTTTCACAATGAGATAAACACAAACTTATCACAGCCTCCCAAAATACACACGATCTGCAATATGTCATGTATGGGTGAACACCGTATTTTGGAGTATAGGTGTGAACAATTTACGTTAATACCAGAAAACAATTAAAAGTTGCCAGATATTAGGTAATATGTAGGCTCATGAGGATATCTGTGATCTGAAATATGCCATTTCTTTTCGCATTACTCTGTCTTTCTGCGCTTTGTTTTCTATAGGTGACTCCTTGACCCTCGTCCTGCTGCCAAAAAGTTAACCACACAAGAAAAACATAGTAGAAATGCTTTTTCAATTTGTTTTTTAAGGTTAAAATAAAGGCTTTGACGTACAGAAATGGTACATATACGGTATTAGCGTCAGCAAAACTGGACATTCTGCCGAATTCTTCCATTGGGAATAACTGGCCGATTCAGGGAAATGCGTCAGTTCATCGACCATTTTACAATCAAGAGTAGGTCCGATAAAACGATCCCACTTTCATAGAATAATTCCGTGAAGTCTAGTTGTCATTGCTTACAGTTCTCACGTGTACATAACAATGAAATATATTCATTACATTGTTTTACCGGTGAAATATCGAATAGTGAAAAATATCGCTTTTTCTGATTTGACCAATCAGAACACTGCTTACAAGCGGAGAAAATTAAAATTTGCATATAGCTCTCTGTCATGTCATATGACGTCATAATGCAAGATCGAATGCTATAAAATGCAATAAACAGAACAACAGTGTCTTCAGTAATACCACATATATTTCAGATGTGTGGCTAATATTTTGATATTTTCAATCGTGTTACGCACGATAAAATATCAAAATATTAGCCACACTCGCGAAATATATTTGGTATTACTGAAGACACTGTTAGATATCCTCTCTATGTAGGTAAATGCAAAACAAAATCATATTCCACACATTTTATTCATTCCAATTTTGAGACATATTGGAGAAAACTAAATGGCCGACAAGCAGCCATCTAAGATTTTGAGATTTGTTAAAAAGTAATGAAAAAGTATTTATGAAACGTGATGTGTAGGTTTTCTGTAAGTCCCTTTGTCATGGCCATTACATATTAAGACTGATCAGAGGAACAAAATGGCCGACAGGCAGCCATCTTGAAAGTTTGACAGTTAAAGTTTGGTATCTCTATTTCTTGAGAAGTGAGTGAAGGATATTCCCAAGCTTTCTTCCTATAATTGAGCCCTTTAAAATTTTGAGTCTGATCGGGAAAACCAAAGGCCGAGAAGCAGATATCTTGGATTTGGCAGATGAAGTTTTTATCGCTATTTCTGGAGAAGCAATGCAGGGATATCTCTCACACTTGGTGTATTGTTTCACATGCGTCTGCTTCAAGTTAGTATTAATAGTAAAAAACTATATTAGTCCCTACTTCTACTATATCAACAAAGTGTAACACTCAAAATAAGAGATCCCTGAGGGATCTTCGCGCCCACCATTGAATGATCTATGTCAGTCAAATGAAGACTTATCTTTTCTCCCCCCCCCCCCCCCCCCCCCCCCCCCCTTTTTTTTTTTTTTTTACTGTTTCTCCAAATAATTTAATAACTTGATATAGTTCAATATAGCAGGAGCAACCTGCCATAGTTAAAATCCAAGACAGCCGCCTTTCGGCCATGTTGTTTTCCTATTGGTCCCAAAATGCAATATTCCTAACTACAGTCGAAGGGGTACTTACACAACTTTAGTTCAAAGGGAACCTACATATGAAATTTCAGAAAGATCCCTTTAGTACTTTCTTAGAAATAGTGATAACAAACTTCAAATACCAAAATCCAAGATGGCCGATCAGTCCCCTAATGGCATATGCAAAACCAGTGACTAAGGGAAACATACATATCACATTTCAGAAAAATTCTTCCATTGCTTTTTGAGAAATAGAGATAACAATCTTCAATTATCAAAATCCAATATGGCTGCCTGTCAGTCGCCATGTTATTTTCTGGTCAGTCCCAAAATGAAATATGCACAACCAGGGACAAACAGGAACGTTCATATCAAATTTCGGACCAATTCCTTTCATAACCTTGTTTTAGAAATAGCGATAATAACTGCAATTGTCAAAATCTAAGATGGCCGCCTGTTGTCCATGTTTTTTTTCTGATCGGTCACAAAATGTAATATGCACTACTACGGACCAAGGGAAACCTACATATGAAATTTGAGAAAGATCCATCAGTACTTTCTGAGAAATAGCGATAACAAACTTCAATTATCAAAATCCAAGATGGCTGCCTTTTGGCCGTGTTGTTTTCAGATTGGTCCTAAAATGTTATATGCACAACTACGAACCAATGGAAACCTAAATGTGAAATTTGAGAAAGATCCCTTCAGCACTTTCTGAGAAATAACGATAACAATATTTAATTGTCAAAATCCAGGATGTTACCTGTTGGCCATGTTGTTTTCCGATTTGTTCCAGAATGCAATATGCATATCTAGGGACCGAGGGAAACTTACATTATGTACATATGAAATTTGAAAAAGATCCTTTCAGTTCTTTCTGAGAAATAGCGGTAGCAAGAATTGTTTACGGACGGACGGCGGCGGACCACGGACGCAAGGCGATTTGAATAGCCCACCATCTGATGATGGTTGGCTTAAGACGGAAATGGGGGTTGAGCTTTGATTCCCTTTTAATTTAAGTTAAATCCGATGAAAATATCAAATGCACATAAACTTCAGTAAAACAATGCATGTCATTCTTTTGTCGTGTGACACTGATTTATAGGCAAGAAGATGGATTTAAAAGCGATCGTGACAGCCGACGATGCATCGACTGTGGAACGGAAGTAGTCTGTAGTTTTAGAACGGTATGCAGAGGGCGTTCTGATTGGTCAACAGCTCTATAAACAATACTAACTATAATTGTCGACCAATCAAGTCTACTTCCGTTCCCCAGTAGATACATCGTAGATCTTTAAGTGTTACACCTTGTTGATATAGTAGGGGTACGGTCCTGTGGTTAGTTCCCGTGGGTTCCTCGTTGTGCCCGTTCAATTTTGAGCCAGACTGGGAAAAACAAATGGTCAGCAGGCAGTCATCTTGCGCTTTGTTTTTTGCAGTTGAAGTTTGTTGTCGCTGTTTCCTGAGAAGTACCGGAAGGACATTTTTTGAAAATTGACGTGTTTGTCCCCAAGTTGTGTCCATCTTTGTTTTTACAGTTAAAGTTTGTTGTCGCTACTTCTGGAGACGTACTATCACCCTCATCGAAAGTCATTTCCGTCTGAAGTATAATTCAAAATATTACAAACTAAGGTTAAGGGAAAAAACTCCAATCAAAATTCAAATATGCTTTTTAATGTTATAAGTACACATGTATATAATATTTGTAAATTTAAAGTATTGGCAAATTAAAAGAATACGTCATTACTCTTGCAGAATTGATGTCATATTCGATCACCACTATAAGGCAGATGGGCAGAACTTCGGTCATATGGTGTTCCTATGGAAACACGATGATCGTTCCAGTATCGGACTACCACCAAGAGCGTTACTGCTGACGTCAGATCAGATTGATCCCACTTCCGGTACGTTCTGTGTGTCTCCGAAGGTTTTCTATAGCCAGCTACTCCATGGAGGTCAACCTCCGTGAAAACCCAAGTTAAATAATTGTAATTTCAAGTTCTCAGATATTCTCAGAGATTCTATATCAAGGCTATAAATCACTTTCACTCTCTCTACCCCTGGGTTATTTCGAGGTCTCAATCCTGTGGATACAGTTGTACTTAACGCTCTTTTGAAAGTATTTATTATAAATCAATGAACTTCATGATTTATTCATCTAATGACCTCCCGTCCAGATTTCTGCATCTCTTTCTACCGATTTTGATGTTTTCTGTCGCTCTCAATAATGTAACTACCCCAATAAACACTCGAAATTTGGCATCACTGACGTGTCCTAGAAGAACGAACCAATTGTATGATACAGTTTAATTCATTTTGGTTCTACAGTATCTTACACTCTATTTGTTTTAAAAGGTATTATAAGACAATAATTTAATTTTGCTTGTAACAAGCATTTTCATTGGCTCAAAAATTTATGTTATCATCTCATAACATAAAAAAAATAAACTGTGACGTCAGCGGAGTAATCGTTATTCACGGGATTTTGTATTTATCGATGCGTTTTTTAAATATCTGGAGCAAAATAAACATGTTAAACTTAATGAAAATGTTTCTTATCGTTGTTAATTAAATTATAAGGGTCAACTGTAATATTTTTTTTACGTTATTGAGCAATAACACAAAAAACTGGGGTGTACTCTTTTCATAAACCGCTTCGCGGTTTATTCAGAGTACACCCCAGTTTTTTGTGTTATTGCTCAATAACGTAAAAAAAATATTACAGTTAACCCTTAATTAGCAGTACGAATTGGGAGCAAGATACAGAGGAGCCAAAAGGAATTAGATCGTACAATTCAGCTGTTTCGTCCTTCTAGGACACTTCAATGATGCTAGGGGCCTGAGGTATTGATGGTAGAAGGCGACAAAAAAACTCGAAAAAGTTCAAATGAAATACTAAAATCTAAATAGAGAGATGAAAAAGACCCATAATTTAATAAAAACAATTTTCAAATGAAATGACCATGGAAGTAACCTCTAGAGTATAGAAGTATAGAGAATGCAAAAAAATCTAAGCACAAGAGGCAACTAAAATGTTGTTTTTTAGATAAGTCCTAAATTTGATATGATATATTCCAAGGGTGTCGAGAGCGAACGAGAAAGTAACCTTTGGATTATGGAGGGTGCAAAAGTAATGTCTAGGAGGAAACTAAAATTTTAAATTAGTCATAATTTGTTTTTGACAGTTTTAACACTTCACCAGATGGAGTTCATGTTTACACATGAAACTTCATCATACGCATGGATAAACGGACCAGAAGCTAACCGATCTGATTTCAGAATCCGCCTAAAGACCAAAAGTATTACGAATCATACCATTTTTCTCATATACGAAGTCAAACTTGGCGTTAGACTACAAGATGTAACGGTAGACACAGACGGGGGAAAGAAAATCCGTCTGGAATTTCACTACCGTAAGCACAACGCAATGGTGAAAAGAACAGCGGTAAGTGCACCATTAGTTAGGTACATGTACCATAATCATACTCCTCTTTTACATAATGATCTATATTTTAATCGGATTGACGAATTCCGAAATCTTATTTTTTTCCCTTGAGATTAAGAATTCGTTCACCTGTCTGTAGAATTTAATTTTGTCTAATTTATAAAATTAAGGGATTCATTTATCAAATCTTCTATTTTTCTTTCAATTTTAATTTTCCAAATTTCTCTTCTGGCTTTTCACACTTTCGGACCCCAATAGCACTACTGATAAGACATAAAAATATTGATTACGTTCTTATCAGTATATGTCAATCACTCTCGATGTTTTAGTGGTATCGTGCGAGGATAATTAATGAGTAAAACACTTTTTATACCTGGTTACAAACCACGTGATTCGGGAAATAACACATTTTCGTTTGCTATCTGGGAATCGAACCCAGTCTGTCTTCTGATCGGCTTTTGGTAATTAAATAAGACTTTTAGGAAAAGCATCTCAAGACTAAATCTGAAAACGTTGTGATTAACGGGATAACTATATCATACTTTTATAGGAAACATCCGAAATTATTCCTGTCGATGACGTAGGTGGTCTGGTGAAGAATGTGAAGCTGATAATACCAGATTTCCAATACCCAATTCAAAAGTCCGTTTTACCTATTTTTGTAAGTATAAGTCTTTATTTTATATTGACATATTATCAAAACACAAGTCAAAAACGATTTTTGATATTATTAAACAAAACGAGTGCAAGGCTATTCCAGTACAGCTATCAGCTGTTGTTGTTGCTCAGTCTTCGTCATCATCTACCAGATCCGTTCTTCGTCGAGGGTTTGAACCCCTATCCCGGAACTCTCTGGATGGTTGGTCAGCAGGGGTAGTCAGTACCTACTCTCCGACGGTTGGATTCCATCTACTTTCTCCTTACTGTATCCACAGCCATTGTGATGCCCGTTGTGCATCACCCCCGCCGTCTTCCTTGTTCCTCTCGTGATGCCGAGGGATCCGAACATCCTCCAGCACGATTTGGCCGAGAATCATCTGTCGACTACTTCCTGAAGTCCGTCCGTGTTCTGCTGTACACTCCTATGCTTTACACTTCCTTTCCCAGGGCGTAGTCATTTCCATTAACACCAGCTTCTTTCTGCTTGTGATAACAACACTTATTCTGGTCGCACTATTGTCTCTATAATCTCGGGAAATTACAATTTCCTCCCGTCAATACCCACTCGTATCTTCTAGTTAGTCTGCTGCACCTACAAGAATATCCACAGGTCGGTATTCCCCACTGTTCTTGAAGGTGTATGTCACTCTCTATCGAACTGGGTGAACGTTGGTCCGCCTTGTTCTATATGCTTCCCTACCAAGAGCACGGTTGTGAGCAAGCTGCCCTAGCACCTGATCATGTATCCACCTGTATCGGCCCTGTGCCAGTGCTACATCGCATGGAGATTTCATATGTTCCAGTCTTTCGGGCCGCTCATATTGGTGACATTAAGGATATCTGTCGATGTTGGAAGCGCATCCATAAGATACAACACTGAAACCTTAGATCTCTGTCCATGTCAGCTTCCCCTCTGCCATCTCCAATTGGAGTAAAAACTTCTTACAATGTAAAAACCCTCTCTTGGACAAATAAACCCGAGTCTTGACAGAGTTGCCCAAGATGTTTTAACAGTATAATGTTGATAAATGCATAAATGCAGATACTAACTGATAAATCCAATGTTGTATCATGATAGTGGATACTGTAATGATTATAGCATTTCGCTAGGGAAGAGTTTTTTTCCTGGTCACCAAAAAACAACATTAGGTAAGCGAAGATGGCGTCGTATGAATTATCGTGTACGAAACTAACCATTGGCTAGAGCCATCTTCGATACATTCTATAGACTTGTTTATGTTTGTATTTGACAGTTGGTCCGCCGTACATGTCTGCCGACTTTCTAGTTATACGGGGATGTTACGGTGAGTATAACAACGTCATCAATTATGTACAGTTTTTTTATTCATTCATTTTGTACAGGGTATCGTGAATCATGATTTCCGCAGTCCTATCAAAAACAGGGTAACTCAATGAGAATGACTATATACGTATTTATATTTTATTCAACATTGTATAATGGCGAAAATGACTGCTATACACATTAATAAACCGATCAATTGTATGTCATACAACTTTCTCGTTATCAATTTATCATCATAATAGATGCAGAATGTATCCGTACAATATACATAGTATAAAAGATTTGCCATTCTGCAACTTCACATGGTGTGACCACAAACACATCACTGGACGGCATGAGATATATAAATTCCCCTGATGTCTTTACAGGCAGCGCCCCAACTGCTTGTTCTCCGGAAGTGATATCAGGAATTACCGCAACAACGCCCTCCCCGGATGTGACCACAGACAACACCATCACTACAAAATCCCCGGATGTGACAACAGACAACACCATCACTACAAAATCCCCGGATGTGACTACAGACAACACCGTCACTACAAAATCCCCGGATGTGACCACTGACAACACCATCACTACAAAATCCCCGGATGTGACCACGGACAACACCATCACTACAAAATACCCGGATGTGACAACAGACAACACCATCACTACAAAATCCCCGGATATGACCACTGACAACACCATCACTACAAAATCCCCGGATGTTACCATAGACAACAAGGTCACTACAAAATCCCCTGATGTGACCACAGACAACACCATCACTACAAAATCCCCGGATGTGACAACAGACAACACCATCACTACAAAATCCCCGGATGTTACCACAGACAACAATGTCACTACAAAATCCCCGGATGTGACCACGGACAACACTGTCACTACAAAATCCCCCGATGTGACCACAGACAACACCATCACTACAAAATCCCCGGATGTGACAACAAACAACACCATTACTACAAAATCCCCGGATATGACCACAGACAACACGGTCACTACAAAATCCCCGGATGTGACCACGGACAACACCGTCACTACAAAATCCCCCGATGTGACCACAGACAACACCATCACTACAAAATCCCCGGATGTGACCACTGACAACACCATCACTACAAAATCCCCGGATGTGACCACAGACAACACGGTCACTACAAAATCCCCGGATGTGACCACAGACAACACTAACACTACAAAATCCCCGGATGTGACCACAGACAACACCATCACTACAAAATCCCCGGATGTGACCACTGACAACACCATCACTACAAAATCCCCGGATGTGACCACAGACAACACGGTCACTACAAAATCCCTGGATGTGACCACAGACAACGCCATCACTACAAAATCCCCGGATGTTACCACAGACAACAAGGTCATTACAAAATCCCCGGATATGACCACGGACAACACCGTCACTACAAAATCCCCGGATGTGACCACGGACAACACGGTTACTACAAAATCCCCGGAAGTGACCACAGACAACACCATCACTACAAAATCCCCGGATGTGACCACGGACAACACCGTCACTACAAAATCCCCGGATGTGACCACGGACAACACGGTTACTACAAAATCCCCGGAAGTGACCACAGACAACACCATCACTACAAAATCCCCGGATGTGACCACGGACAACATCATTAGTACACCAGGTAAACCTTATCTCATAAAATCCACAATGACAGCGATGATAAATATTTATCTACATCACTGACCGAAACATTGTATGTTTAAAATTCTTCATTTTCGATTTAGAGTACCCCGGGGGAAATCCACGTGGTCGGGCAGGTGACCTCTAAACTTTTTCACGTCCGATCGGGAAGCGAATCCCGGCCGACTAGGTGAAAGACGGGTGTGTTACGGCTGTGCCACCCGACATAATGAAGAAAGAAAACCAAAAACAAACAAACAAATAAATAACCCGTACACAAAATATATGTACAAGTACGAAATCCAGAGATCATGTTAACTGTGATTCGTTTTTAATTCATTAGGATATACAATCATTGTTTTATAGGAAACTTCATTATCATATTTCATTTTAAAATGATAGTTAAAAACAGCATATCATTTAATATCCGAAAATTATAAGGAAATGCCAATAGTCGCATCCAGACAATTTTAAACGTTTTCAAAAGGAATTACATGCTTAAACTTCAGAACATATCGTAGTGTTGCATCCCGATATTTTATCGTGTAGGTCTGCACTTTATTTTGATTTCGATGGCTATCGGTCAAGGTTAAAGGTCAAAGATCGCACGTGACCACTTTAAAAATAGAAGAAAAAAATGTATACAAGATATCTCTAGAACTCCTACAGATTTAAAATATTGATGAGTGGTTGGGAGTATATCTATGCGAGTCCCTGGACAGGTTTATTTTATTGGTGAGTGGATGGGAGTATATCTATGTGAGTCCCTGGACAGGTTTATTTTATTGGTGAGTGGATGGGAGTATATCTATGCGAGCCCCTGGACAGGTTTATTTTATTGGTGAGTGGTTGGGAGTATATCTATGCGAGCCCCTGGACAGGTTTATTTTATTGATGCGTGGTTGGGAGTATATCTATGCGAGCCCCTGGACAGGTTAATTTTATTGATGCGTGGTTGGGAGTATATCTATGTGAGCCCCTGGACAGGTTTATTTTATTGGTGAGTGGTTGGGAGTATATCTATGCGAGCCCCTGGACAGGTTTATTTTATTGGTGAGTGGTTGGGAGTATATCTATGCGAGTCCCTGGACAGGTTTATTTTATTGGTGAGTGGTTGGGAGTATATCTATGCGAGTCCCTGGACAGATTTATTTTATTGGTGAGTGGTTGGGAGTATATCTATGTGAGTCCCTGGACAAGTTTATTTTATTGGTGAGTGGTTGGGAGTATATCTATGCGAGCCCCTGGACAGGTTTATTTTATTGGTGAGTGGTTGGGAGTATATCTATGCGAGCCCCTGGACATGTTTATTTTATTGATGAGTGGTTGGGAGTATATCTATGCGAGTCCCTGGACAGATTTATTTTATTGATGAGTGGTTGGGAGTATATCTATGCGAGTCCCTGGACAGATTTATTTTATTGGTGAGTGGTTGGGAGTATATCTATGCGAGCCCCTGGACAGGTTTATTTTATTGATGAGTGGTTGGGAGTATATCTATGCGAGTCCCTGGACAGATTTATTTTATTGGTGAGTGGTTGGGAGTATATCTATGCGAGTCCCTGGACAGGTTTATTTTATTGATGAGTGGTTGGGAGTATATCTATGCGAGTCCCTGGACAGGTTAATTTTATTAATGCGTGGTTGGGAGTATATCTATGCGAGTCCCTGGACAGGTTTATTTTATTGATGCGTGGTTGGGAGTATATCTATGCGAGTCCCTAGACAGATTTATTTTATTGATGAGTGGTTGGGAGTATATCTATGCGAGTCCCTAGACAGGTTTATTTTATTGGTGAGTGGTTGGGAGTATATCTATGCGAGCCCCTGGACAGGTTTATTTTATTGATGCGTGGTTGGGAGTATATCTATGCGAGCCCCTGGACAGAATTATTTTATTGATGAGGGGTTGGGAGTATGTGAGCCCCCACTCATTTTGTTTTTATTTTATCAGAGTGAATGCAATTTTTTAACTACCTACCTCAATTTGGTGACGCAACGAAGTTACGATGTGAAAATTGACACATTGTGATCAAATAGCTATACAACCAATCACTGTTCCTTTATAACTAAGTAGTGATACAGAAGTATTTGTGGTTGTGGAACTACGTGTATACGTTTCCGTCAGTAGTAACGCAATAGACGTTTTTCAGCGCTCTAGTCGCTTCATTCCTGGAGGGATTGTTCGAGTTACAGGGTTTTTGGCTCAAGGTCAAGGCCACTGTTGCCATTTTTAGCGGGGCTGCTAGGGGACACGTATTTCTGTAACAATACCTAGTAGACTTGTTATATTACAACAAACTACTGCACACATTAATAATACCATTTTTTTTAAAAAATTTTTTTTTTTTATTTCGCTATAGATTTACCAACTACTGACAAAACCAGATGTTGTAATTGCACGAATAGCGTGCTTATTTGGGGGAACGCTATGGACTCTTTGGATCCCGGAGACACGGCTAAAATAAAGGAACTTCTTGAAATGTTGAATAAATTGAGGTCTCAATTGGCTGTCAACAAGACATCTCCGACGTCATACCGGATTACAAAGGTGAGCGCTATGGATATGAGGGCGTCTGCGACTAGCATTGGCTGTCTTGGAGTGGTCGCCATTATTGGGACTGTCTTGGCCATCGTGTCCATGGATGTCATATTTTTTGTCACGTCGAAACGGTGAGATGATAAAACGATGAACAGTTTATCAAGTCACAAGCCAAGGCTATTTTTTTTTTAAATTTCTATGTACATTCTACAGGCGTCTGCTTCTTGTGTTGATTCTATTAACTCTTTCAATCCTAAGAAACTTAAGTGGATTCGTTCATACAATCATCATTTGAAGTCCAATATGGTCAGTAGGGGTGAAAGGGTTAATACTAACCGGAAGCAGACGCCTGTGTATTTTCCCTTATGTGAAGGAATGGTAAAGCCGAGCCATATTTGAAAAAAAAGTGTGTTGTCGTCATGAACTGATTATCAAACTTCTCTTGTTTGCCTCGAAGTGAATGGTTTCTCTGTAAAGAGCGTCCGATATTACGTCCGGCCATTATTTTACCAATATTTTTCGGTATTGATTGATAAATAATTTATCTGGCACCAGATTTATAAACCAATTCATCAATTTTATCACTTGAGTTTTTTTTTCATATGCCATAATCTGGTGTCGATTTATATCAAGCAAATAAAATATATGCGTTAATTAAATTTCTGTATAATAAGAATAATAGATTCGAAAAAATAGCCAGGTAAATATTTTCCTCTGATTGACAAAAAGAAAGAAAACACAAACCTACACCAAAAATCGAGTTTATGGCAAATTTATATATCATGTTGTTGTTCTTTGTAAAGTACAGTCCTCAATTTCATCACAGGCGTCTGCTTCTGGTTAGTATTAATAGAAAAAAATATTAGCCCCTACTTCTACTAGAGGCTAGCTTTTTTTTCTTTAAACTTAAGAAATCCCTTAACTTGGAATTGTCTACTAGAGAGCCTTATTGGGTTAAAAGGGGAAACAAATACTTAGTTACGAATCATTACGAAAAAATTCAAGTTCAAGAATGTTGAAACTGAGCCCAAGTCTTGTTAAGTAAATTTCATATGCGTGTCTTGAAAAGGGGTTGGTTACGTCCTTGCTGTCGTTATTACGTCATTGACCAGAGGAAGTACGTCTGTCAGTCTGTAGACGGACGTTTTTCCAAATTAGTACTTTTTAGACTTTTAAATCCTTCCTCGATTCTTTACTATGATATTATACACCTGCAGTACCTAAACTTGTACTACAGTAGTCACACTTGCGACTTATCTAGTTTTCTCCCTTCGATAATCTCCATTGGTGTAATACTCACTTTAGGTCTAGAATAGGTTTTAGACAACACGCGCTCTCGTTCGCATCTTTTCTTTTCTATTTTTACTAAGTATTGGTGGTCTACATGGCAAATAGTCAGTAAATGAGCTTGAAATTTGTCAATGGTGTCCAGACAAAACTGCATGTCTATATCTTATTTGTGTTTTGCACTTGGATTGTCAAATTTGAGTTTGAATTACGGTTTAATTTTAATGACAGTATTCTGTTGTTTTTCTTGCGACTGATTTTTCGTTTCAGTGATTTCCTGGGACTTGCCCTTAAGTAATCGTGCTGTGCTACATACAGTTAGGACTATCAGATTACCTTACGGTATGTCCAGTTAACGGCATAACAATAACATCAGGAATGAAGCAATACAATTTCTGATCAATTCTGTTTTTATTTCCTCAGTCAACAAAATATTCAGTCGTATAAATAAAATTAATAAGAAACATTCACATGTAATTCTGTTTATTTAGAGATGGGTTACAATCGAATTTTCAATATTTTTGAGCATGATCGAGACATTTTATCTTACACACTAATATCGTGAAACAATCTCAATAAATATGAACTTTAAAAAAATGTATCTGCCGGTCGACTGTTCTTCAATTACAAGACAATTGATTTCTTTGTGGTGTAGAACAAGCTAATTTTCAAAATTGTGGATTGTCATTAAATATTATGTCTGAAAATATATTCATCATTCCTAAGCATTCCAATTTTGGGACCCAAATCTGAAGCTATGTTTTGTTATTTCCAGCGCTTCTTATTCCAATTTTTAGCCCAAGTCTGAAAATGTATTTTGTTATTTCAGGGTTTATCTTTAGAATATGAGATATGACTGATCATGCAGAAATAATATTGTGTTATTCCAATCTAATTATTAAATATTTGGCCCAACTTAGTCTAAAACTAGTTTTTTTCCCAGTATTTATCATTTAATTTACAATGTTGTGTGAAGCTGTATTTTGTTTAGTAGTCATGTGCTTACTAATAAAAATTTTGGTCGAATCTGTATTCTATTATTTCTTCAAATTTTCATAAAAAAAATATGACCTTACTAGGAAGGAAACTACCAGTTTGTCATTCATGCATTTTCATTAAAACTACAATTTGTCATTCATTCTCATTAAAACTTTGGGGCCTAATTAACTAGGTTTCAAGGATAGGCCTAACTAGGTATGAAACTCCAAAGCTTTCATTATAAAGTTATTGCACTTGGTTTCAAATTTTAAATATTCAATACTAGAAAAATATACTGTAACAATTTCACAGGCACACTGAAATAACATACTATGAAAACTTAGTGCATGGAACCCATCTTTAAATAGAACACAGGCATCTGCTTCTGGTGATTATCTATAGGGGAAAATATCAGTTCCAGTTATGGGGGGGGGGGTTGAAGGGGGCATGTAGCAGCTACTTATGTCTGTCCTGTCTTGTCTGGTTCCATGCAATGTACAATGTAACTAGCTAATCTCAGGAACTGCTGATGCGATCTCACCAAACTGGGTTTCGGGATGTCAAGTGGTAGTGGGGGAATTCATGTTTTACAGACATTTTCTGTATAATTTCTATTAATACCAACCAGAAGTAGACGCCTGTGAATAGCCACAATACCTACAATACACCCTCAGTCTGCTTGTTAGTGAAGCATAAAAATATCATTAAAAAAGTAACCATCAAATAGTCGACATACATAAAACAAATATATGTAATGGAAATATGAACATACAAACCCTGTAAGGTAGATTAGTGTAAAACAATGATATATTTTCAGACAAGCTACAACCAAATTGGCCTCCTTTCTCCCTACATTGTGAGTTAATGTTAAATAAGGTACACGCTTTAATGGGAGGCAGATTTGAAATTTTGCCTTTAAAATGCAAACCCTGGCTACCCAATATGTCGTTTATATCTAATAAAGCATTAATAAACTGTGTAGTTCAGTAAAGACTAGGCTTACACATCACACAACAATAACCAATTCAGTTGCTACTTCACATAGCTACATAAAGATTAAACAAGAGGCCAAGAGGACCCGAATCTCCCACATGGATGGTAATGAAGAATAGCCAACTTAGTATTCCGGCTCCATAGCAAGATTAAACAAAGAGGCCCAGAGGACCCGAATCACCCACATAGATGGTAATGAAGAATAGCCAACTTAGTATTCCGGCTCGATAGCAAGATTAAACAAGAGGCCCAGAGGACCCGAATCACCCACATGGATGGTAATGAAGAATAGCCAACTTAGTATTCCGGCTCGATAGCAAGATTAAACAAGAGGCCCAGAGGACCCGAATCACCCACAAAGATGGTAATGAAGAATAGCCAACTTAGTATTCCGGCTCGATAGCAAGATTAAACAAGAGGCCCAGAGGACCCGAATCACCCACATAGATGGTAATGAAGAATAGCCAACTTAGTATTCCGGCGTGATAGCTCAATTGGTTAAAGTGTCGGCCATGTTACCTCTGGTGCAGGTCCGAGGTGCTTGGTTCGACACTCCCGCCCCAAGTTGGTTTACATTTCTCAGAAAGGGGTCAGTCTGTTGTGTCCTTGGGCAAGACATTTTATACGAATTGCACTGGATGAAATGCGATGGGCCTCCTGTATGTTGTTCAGTGATGTAGTCACCAACTACTACAAGGAGGCCCCGCCTCAAAATGACCCTGACTGTTCAAACAGTGATAAACCCAGCAAACAAAAAACAAACCCTAGGTGTAAGGAAACTTGAAAAACTTAATTTATATACAGAAAAGTCTTACTTTAATCATTTATTTATCCATGGCCTAATATCAATTCTATGGGTAATCCAGAATTATTGAAAAGTTTATTACAGGTTTTTAACCCATTTACTCAAGGTGACCTTGAAATTAGATGTTTTTAACCCATTTACTCAAGGTGACCTTGAAATTTGATAGAGTATATGAGAAAAATATTGTGTTCTATGCCATCATCCAAAGTTTCTTGATCTTTCGGCTAATGAGTAAAGGTTGTGTGCGAGACCTTGAGATAGGTAAAGGTCATTC
The DNA here is from genome assembly GCF_902652985.1 of Pecten maximus. Classification (NCBI taxonomy): domain Eukaryota; kingdom Metazoa; phylum Mollusca; class Bivalvia; order Pectinida; family Pectinidae; genus Pecten; species Pecten maximus. Next base: position 9,626,765 of record NC_047033.1, on the reverse strand, counting down.
GTATGAGTAATCTCAATTGTACTCTATCCCAGGTGATAAATATTGGCATTAACTTTTGCTTATAGCTTCCTAGAAGTTAAAGGTCAACAGAGAATGAACAGCAGATCCTTCACCATACCATCAGCTGAGTGGCACTTTTAGTCAAAAGAATTCCGACTATGGCAACACTGTACCACATTAGAGTTTTCATTCTTCATTCTTTTCATTCAGAATGTGCTAACATCTCTGGTTCACAGGAGTCAAGTAAACCCTGTCAGTAACTGGTTATCATACAGTGTTACCAACCCGTAGTGATTATATATAGTAGTTACAATGTATCATACAGTGTTACCAACCCATAGTGATTATATATAGTAGTTACAATGTAAAAAGGTCTTAAAATCATTTTTATTGATAAGATACATGAAGTCCTACCCTATGTTTAAACAATATTTTGATTATTTTGCTTCTAAAAATGTTTTTGATAAGTTAAATTGTGATAGAAAATTCCAATTAGTGAATACATTTATACAAGCATTAGTGTAATTTTGTCATATTCATAATTGTGATCAAACCCTGGTTTCATAACCAAAGTTCCTGAACTTAAGGAATTGCTTTAACATAAAAAATCTGAGTTGGAGACATTGAAGTCATAATATAACACAAAACAATGGCAATGTACATAAGTTTCTATGGCACAAACATGAAATTTAACATAGACAAAAGATTTTTTTCTTTAACAAAACATTTAATTGTGTAATTAAGGATGTATATATATATGCTACCTTCCAGTTTCTATCTATTTCATAAAGGATAGATTACAATCTTTACAAAAGTCCTGTAAGTTATCAATTTTGTTTTTGCTATTAAGACACATTTTGTAAACTAAGTGTCCAATAGGTATACTGTACAGATTACTAACATGTTTCTACGTGTTTTCCGTAAATTTCACAATTTTTTTTAGGTCATTATATAGTGTTAATACATCACATGAGCAACTATTAACACAACTGTAGCAAAACCTTAAACACTGAATTTTACAACATGAAAACTGATAACGGAAACATTACTTTTCACAAAAATTTTAGTGTGCACAAAATATTGGAACTCGATAACAGAGACTGACCTACAATTGTAGGTCGCTGTCCGTAGTAGGTACACAATTTTGCACGATCAATTCAACTCATGAAATAATTTAGAGTATTCAAGACAAAACTAGGCAACTCTTACAAAGCAATAGAAAAAAGAATCTGATAAAAGAATCAATTTAAATCTTCTGGAGAACTGCCATGTACATGGTAACTGTATGTACCTGAGTTTAAATTTGAAACCTAATAATTAATGATCAGTACTTCATGTACAGACATCAAGTCTTGTATCTCAAAATGAACTGTATGTTATACATATAGAGAATACATGGTCTGTATCTAAAATATAAGCAGTAATTTGGCAAGGATAAAGAAAGCCAAAAGTGGCGAGTCATGGATAGCAACTGTTTGTCTTTCTGTCTCAAGTAAAAAATACAGCTTATATTTTAAGACACTGACCATGTCTTCTATTCATCCTACAACAGTCATCAAATATTAGCATTTTAAAGTGAAACAGTATCAATAATGTTCCAAATATGTTCGCCTTTTAAACACTGTTTTTACTTGGAAGTAGGTCAGTCAAATTGACGCACATGTTAAGATTCAAGAATACAGCTGTTTTCAGTCACTGCCAAATACAGCAAAAACATATGTAGTGGGTGTATTCAGACAATACTGATGCCAGTTGCAGGATAAATGCAAATGTAAATATACATAAAAGTCTATATATACAATGTTCCATTTAAACAGCTGCTTCAGGCTGTAAATACACCTAATTGTGTTCATACACTTGGTTTGGTTTGTTTTTGTTTAACGTCCTATTAACAGCCAGGGCCATTTAAGGACGTGCCATGTTTTGGAGGTGGAGGAAAGCCGGAGTACCCGGAGAAAAACCACCGGCCTACGGTCAGTACCTGGCAACTGCCCCACGTAGGTTTCGAACTCGCAACCCAGAGGTGGAGGGACACCTTAACCACTCAGCCACCGCGGCCCCGTGTTCATACACCGATAATATCTACTTATCATAGATATCTCTCTTTTAAATCTAGATATCTCTGAAAGAAAAATATGGATATCTGTTTGAAAAGGAATATCTGTATCCAGATATATAGAATTTTTAAACCAAAATTGTCATGCACCTTGCAGTTTAAAGTATCACTTCATAAACAGGCCCTGATGTCAAACGTCACTGAAAACTTCATTAAAACAACCACAGATATATATGTACAAAACAAACTTTAACAATAATAATTCCTTTGGTTTCCTAAAAACATTTAACTACTCTCATAAAATATATATTACAAGTGTTCAAAACATGTAAACATATACATATAGCAACTTTTTTAGTCATGTACATTGTGAAATCTGATTTACCGACACAGTTTATGATCTCGTCAATATGTCGGATAAAACGTTGAGTAGTCGGTAAAGTCAGTGTCGGAAATAACAATGGATGAGGCCGTTCAGGGTTGATATATATGGATGGTTTGTTTGTTTGTTTTGTTTTTGTTTAACGTCCTATTAACAGCCAGGGTCATTTAAGGATGTGCCAGGTTTTGGAGGTGGAGGAAAGCTGGAGTACCCGGAGAAAAACCACCGGCCTACAGTCAGTACCTGGCAACTGCCCCACATAGGTTTCGAACTCGCAACCCAGAGGTGAAGAGCTAGTGATAAAGTGTCGGGACACCTTAACCACTCGGCCACTGCTGCCCCTATATATATGGGTGGATATTACAGAAAGTTGTTAAAGTTGGTGTCGGAAATAACAATGGATGAAGCCGTTCAGGCTAGGGTGGATATATATATGGTTAGGTATTACAGGACGTTTAAGTCGGTGGTCAGTAAAGTCAGATTTTACTATATATACAGATGCTAGGGTATGGATTTCAATGAAAATCAAGCATGAAAACAATCAGCACTCTATTTAATAAAGGAACTGGTAAAGCTTCAAATCAGCAGGAAAAAAATGAATTATACACACAAAATAGAATATACAAGTGCAGGGTTCAGGAATCTTCCAATCAAATAATTACCATAAATTAAGTTTCTGAAGGCATTTTATTGTGACTGATCATAATAACTATATTCTGTGCTCTTTCAATAATGTGAAGTTATATGTTTATCCATTTTGTTATAAAACTAAGATTTTTCTTTTTTACAAGTTACAACAATTTTTTTTAAAGCAGGCCAGTCAAACCTGTCTAAAAAGACTCTCAAGGGAAAAATTCAAAGTCAGTCGTTATAGACAGGGTTATAGACAGGTTAGATATACTTTGCAAAGGGATCATTGGAAGAGGTCTTTATACACAGGTTGTCACTATAGCATATTTGACTGCTGTACATAGTGACTCTGGCTGTTATTAATAGGATATTAATAAACCAAATACTGTACATATAAATCAACTTATACTAATTAATCTTGATGGCCTAGTGATCATGATGCATTTCTAATTTCTATCAAGGAAATCATCACCACCCCCCCCCCCCCCCCCCCTCTGAGACCGGAGTGCTTGTAGAAAAGTCTTTAATCTTTCCTTTCATTATTGATTGACAGATCTGAACTAATTCAACATCTTGATTGTGACTGGGTGGAGACCATCAGTATACATTGTATGACCACCTGTGATAGGTCCATTTATACAAAGTTAATTAGTTTAGTATGTTTGGTTTTGTATTTCCTACATATAAACTGTAATAACAACAACACTAATATCAATCAATACTAAAAAAGTGGGAAATGAAAAAAGGGCTTTATAGCTTAATAGTGGAGATTAATTATAAGTGCTTTATATGATTAATCAAATAGTTATGTACCGATGATCCTAAAAACAACACTCTCCATCAACAAAAACTTGATATTAAAAACAAATACGTATACTTATACATCTAAAATGTAAAATATTTGAATACTCACCAAACACATGAAAATTATTTTTTCCTGTAGTTCTGGTAAGTTCTAAAAATATTTTCTTTCCTAATTACTGGAAACATCTTTAATCTTTTTACAATTTAAACGGTGATCAGCTGATTTAGAGAAAACCTTGACATGTACAACTCTAGAACTGTATATATGTTTAACCAAAATATGATGACTTATTATGTAACATGTAGTCTCCAATGGTCACTGACCACGTACCATAGTGATCTTTAACGGTGTGACCATGCAGCACCATATATATCAGTGGAGCTACTGTGTAAGTGTACATGTAGACTTACCTATCTAAACTTATGTCTATATTCATGTATAACTGTATGCTTGATAAAACATTAAGTTTGTATATGATATGAAACCTACAACCTTGGTATATACATGTATATTGATCAATTATGGACCTTAGATGAGGTCAATATGGTGATATACTGACCTAAAGCAGAATCAAATATTAACCCAGGGCGAAACCTGAGGTACATCTGGTGTAATATTTAAGATTCTACATATGAAGCCCAGGCTCAATATTTTAAGATTCTACCATGTTGGTATAACCATATTGACATATATTTAAATATTTGTGGCGAATGTTTGTCATGTTTCAACAGCGTGAAAATATATTAACACTAAATATAAAAGAAGCTAGTCAATATTCAATATTATACTAAGGGGAAGTAATTAACAATTGATCTATTTTTAGAAACACTTGTAAGTCAATATAACTTTTTATCAGGAATATATTAATCATGTGATGCTATCTTTGCCAATCAGAAAGAGTGAAAAACATTTTATATTAAAACTATACATGTGTTAAATAATATAAGATAGAACAATGAAGATAAACAGCTGTCACACACATATAATTATGTACATATAAAAAAAATAATAAAATGAAGATTTAAGAAGCTCCCTTATTTTACTAGACTGGCTACACCAGCCATCAACTTTTTGTTTTGTGTTTTGTAATGAATTATACATACTTGAATCATATATATGAACTTTGAACTATTATCAGATATATATATATGTATACAATGTATATATTCATGATCAATTAGTTGAAATCAATAAGTCATGATTTTTTTAAAATATTTATCAGAAGACAGGGTGTAAACTCTACTTCACAGCACTTTAGCCATTTTTGTGGTTCCCTGACTATGGAGTAATTATAGGAGTCTTCCTTTGTATATACATATATACTGTACAAGAATAAGTATATTTTATCACAAAAACATTTCATTTTTCAAGTATATGTACAGGTAATATATATACCTGGTAATATATACACGCTGACCCAAGTTTCATCAGGATTTGTTAACTGAAAAAAAGTCCATTATATAACATTTTCCATAAGGAATAAAAAGCATTATTGGGTTAAACTATAACAGTATTAACAAGCAAACTGGGCATTGTTTAAGAAACACGTCCCCTATACTTAGTCCCCTATACTATACTATACTGGCCCCTGTTAATATAGTACCAGTAACGTTAACCTTGACCCAAAACCCCTGAAACTCAAATTTTTCTGAGATACTATTATAGACCCTTATAATTGTGTATAAGTGTTGATCAAAATCCCTCAAGAAATGAAGCTGCTAGGGTGCTGATAATCTTAAACATTACATAAATATATACAGTGTATACATATGTACAAGACGGATGGAAAGAAAAATATTGTCTGGTTCCACCAAATGTACGTTATTAGGAGATTAAAGTCTAAATTTTGCATTTTTTGATTTTTTTGATTTTTTCATATAGGTAATAGCTTAAAAAGGTTCACAAAATAAATCCCTCCCGAAAGTTTAATACTAAAATTTTACACTAGGGGCCAGAGAGGGACTTGTTCGAGGATAAAAAATACAGTTAGAAAATATATTAGTTCAGGGATTTTCTTTAAATTCTTTAATGCTTTCCTGTGGAAAATTTTAGGCTAAAGAACTTCCCCATGGAATTATCATTGATGAAACATGGGCTACATGTATATATATATATATATATATATATATAAATCTTCATGGAACTAAATTCAACTATAAGATGACATATATAAATAATATTTTAAATATGTAAACATTCAACCTTAAACATGATGTACAAATCCATCTATCACACGTACAGTGGTTATACATATATGTACCAGTTGAGTAGGATTGTATATGAAGAAATTCCTTCTAAAATCAGATTTTATAATTTTTTTTTAAATACAGTAAAAAGTAACGTTTTTAAATGGAATATTTTAAGCACGTTTTGATGGTATTAACCAGACTGGCTACCGAAAATATTCACTATTTTTGAAGTTCCAAACGAGACCAACTCTCCTTCACAAGTTTCTGATTAAAGACGTTCTGGTGTGTGTCTTTAAGCAATTCTTCATATTGACAATATCTTCGAACAGAGTCATATATACTCTTTTTTGGATGTGGTTGAAATTCAATGTTTCTGAAGTGCTTGATGAGTGTTGATGAGAGAATTACATCCAAAACATCATATTCACAGCCCCCACAGTCCATATTCAACAAATCAACATCGAAAAATCCTACACCCATCTCTACAAAGAAATCCCTCGCATTGACAACTTTTACAATTACATTTCTGTTTGCATCCGTAGACATATCCGGATGGTTGTCCATCTTGGCTCTGTATACATCATTTTTCGAAGCAAGTCCAAAATTAAAAATCACGACGTTAGGAATGCCAGTGAATTTTTTGACAAGCTCCTGATAGAAGTACGGAACTGGCTCCAAAATGACGGTGAGACGTGGCTTGTATCGCTTGATCAGTTCCTCTGCAGACTTGCCTCCGAGGTCGATGATGAGACTGTTGGAATTCAGGTAGGAATGTGCATTTAGATATGCTTCAGAGTCCATCACTTCGTTTGGGGTGGAACTCTTGGCATTCCGATAGGATGTGATGCACTCCGCGACCCGATCACTCTGTACCAATGTCAGAGACCTGTTAAGTCTCTGAATCAGCGTGATGTTTGATAATAAGGGAGATAACTTAGCTGGTGTAAAGGGCTTGGATGTGGTTTTTAGACGCTCTGTGTAGTCCTTGTAGTTGAAGATGATCATAATGAAGACAAGGAAAACAAAGAATGCGTAAGCGTCCCGGTACTGCATGCTTGGGCCCTCTCTGAAACATAATAGGTACAATGTCAGAATGGTGAAAAACTGTAAACTATAAATTATTTATTTTACAATAATTGCAAAACAAGCTACACTGATTTATATCAATCACTCTTGTTGACACGTATGAATCATGCCAGGGGCCTTACTGAGGGAGGAAACCTGTATACTCAAAGCAACAATCAGTAGTTCGGCAAGTGACCTCCACATCTATTTGAATTATGCCTTAGCAAGTGCCCTCCAGTACATCTAAGTATGCCTTAGCAAGCTAAGTGCCCCCCACATCTAATTATGCCTCAGTAAGTGCCCTCCACATCTAAATATGCCTCAGCAAGTGCTCTCCACATCTAATTATGCCTCAGCAAGTGACCTCCACATCTAAGTATGCCTGTTCAGGATATCAAACCTCATAGCTCATGATCAAGTGAAAGGGTGTCTTTGTGAGGCAGTGACGGCATTAATTACCACTGTATGTACCACTCATCAGACCAGACATGTATGTTACCAGTGGTTACAGGTGGAATCTGTATGTAATCTAATGTGGTCCACATTACATTACATACAGATTCCACCTGTAACCGTTACCACTTACCACTGTATGTACCACTCATCAGACCAGACATGTATGTTACCAGTGGTTACAGGTGGAATCTGTATGTAATTTAATATGGTCCACATTACATTACATACAGATTCCACCTGTAACCGTCTTGTATGAAATCTGTAAATTCCACCAGTATAAAATCTGTAAATTCCACCAGTATAAAATCTGTAAATTCCACCGGTATAAAATCTGTAAATTCCACCGGTATGGAATCTGTAAATTCGACCGGTATATAATCTGTAAATTCCACCGGTATATAATCTGTAAATTCCACCAGTATAAAATCTGTAAATTCCACCAGTATAAATCTGTAAATTCCACCGGTATAAAATCTGTAAATTCCACCGGTATAAAATCTGTAAATTCCACCGGAATGGAATCTGTAAATTCAACCAGCATAAAATCTGTAAATTCCACCGGTATAGAATCTGTAAATTCAACCAGTATAAAATCTGTAAATTCCACGGGTATAGAATCTGTAAATTCCACCGGTATAAAATCTGTAAATTCCACCGGTATATAATCTGTAAATTCCACCGGTATATAATCTGTAAATTCCACCAGTATAAAATCTGTAAATTCCACCGGTATAAAATCTGTAAATTCCACCGGTATGGAATCTGTAAATTCCACCGGTATGGAATCTGTAAATTCCACCGGTATGGAATCTGTAAATTCCACCGGTATAAAATCTGTAAATTCCACCGGTATGGAATCTGTAAATTCCACCGGTATGGAATCTGTAAATTTCACCGGTATATAATCTGTAAATTCCACCAGTATCAAATCTGTAAATTCCACCAGTGTTAACGTTGAATCAGCTGTAATTTCCACTGGTATATGCATGGAATCTACAAATTCTACCGGTATGGAATCAGCTGTAATTTCCACTACTGCTATGGAATCTAAATTCCACTGATATATTGAATCTGTATATTCCATTGATATGGAATCTGTAAATTCCACCAGTATAAAATCTGTAAATTCCACCGGTATGGAATGTGTAAATTCCACCAATGTGGAATCAGCTGTAATTTCCACTACTGGTACGGAATCTAATTTCCACCGGTATATTGAATCTGTATATTCCACCGGTATGGAATGTGTAAATTCCACAAATGTGGAATCAGCTGTAATTTCCACTACTGGTATATGGAATCTAAATTCCACCGGTATATTGAATCTGTATATTCCATCGGCATGGAATCTGTAAATTCTGCCGGAATATTGAATCTATAGGTTACATTGGTATGCAATCTGTAAATATCACCGGTATGGAATCTGTAAACAAAGTATAATATCAATGTGTCCAATAGGTTAGGCATACAAGCCATGATATTATTAAGCAGTGTTGATACAAGCTTTTATCAAATAGATAATTTCTGATTACAAAACACTTATGATCAATTTAGGAAAAAAATGATTGTATTATGACAAGAACCACAACAGTATACTCGATGTATAAGTATGTGAACGAATGGGCAAAAACACATTCCTGCTGATCATGAGTGGCCTGACAGGAACTGAACCCAGGTCTCCAGCATGATAATCCATGGCTCGATCTACTTAAGCTTGTAGCCTATTCCTCCAGAAATCACACAGACTGTATTTAACACTGTGTACAAGCCACACCAACCTGCTCCTTTCACACATATAAACATATTTGTACCTTTTTCCATGTGACAATTCAAGTCGTAAGCCCTTTTGGTATGTTTGAAGCTGACATTTGAACCACTGGTATACAAACAGACTCCGTAAAAATCTTCCAAGCAAACCCATGGGAACAAAATTCTGTTTAGTAGAGATTTGTTAGAGAGTAAAGGTGTATGAATCTTCCCCATCAGCCAGACAATCACTATTACCACTAAGTTGAACCACTGACCCTGTGTGCAGGACTGAACTGTTCACAATCTCATCTTTATTAATATCAGCTTGATAACATTGAAGTAATTTGTTCTCACATTATTTTTGAGACCAATGTGTCTGAATAATTAACATTTGGTATTTCTAACCATTCATACGATAATTTTGAATCCATTATATAGAATTTTAGAGCTGAATATCAATTCTTTAGTCTTTAAATATATATCGTACAAGAAATATTTCAATTGCGAAGCTAACCAGGCTATGACCTGTCTGAAGGAGTCTGCTCAATGATATAATACACCCATGTGACCTATAGTATATAAACACTGTCTATCATTAAGTTGATGCACTCCTGTACATCAGTAACCCCAATCAAATAATTTTATCTTTAAAATTCATATACCGTATTTGTGTCAGTTGGCAGTTTCATAAATGAGTAAAATTAGTACAAATTGTAATTGTATATCCTGAAATTTTCAGGACCAGTAAAATCATTCCTGAAAATTTCAAAATGGATTTTATCAAGAAAACTATGGAGGTATCTATATATAGATAAAATATTTGGTTAAATATGGTATTTATCAGTCACATTCTAGTGTGATAACAGAAACTGCAGGGCCAATTGTCAAAGTTTAGTTAGCATAATATCTATTATCATAGCATGCACAGTGAACAGTTTGTGTAAACACAGACGCTAATCCTACGACTATGATTAATAAAACTGATGAGAATTCATGGAATTACCTATTAAAAACTTCAAGAAAATCAGAAATTTTGTCAATTATATCTCTGCATGAATTATCAGGATTAAAATTTTGCACCTGGTAATTTCATGACATATGTAACAAAGATTATTATAATAGTTCAAGGCCAGACTTAGCTTCATCAACCTTCCTCATTTGTGTTTCTATACAAGAGGCCCAATGGGCCTGCATCTCTCACCTGGTATTCACTCTTTCTCTCAGTTAACAAAAAGAATTAGGATGTTGTTGGATGTTCATGAATGTAACGTAGTGAGAATGACCATCTAGTTTTTAATTAGATTGCGAGTCCCCGGGAACCTACCAGACCTTATAGCTAATCAGAAGAAATTATAGTTGTACAAGTGTTTTAACAAATTTGATTCCTGTGACCTTAAATATCAGTCAATTAAAGCTGACTTTTTACTCTTTTTTTTTGTTGGGCATTATCCCCGGAACCTAACAGCCAAGTATTAGCCATTCATTTAATCAGGAGAAGTTGTTTGATTAAATGTTCCAACAAATTTGACCTCTGTGTTTCAAGGGCCAATTATAAGATCATTTATTTTTGCAAAGTTTGCTGGTCATCATCCCATGGCTAGAAAGCTATGAGACAAAATCATGTTTTAAGATCAGAAGAAGTCATTGGAATGTTTTAACATGTTTGACCCATGTGACTGTGAATATGGGTCAAGGTCATTCTTTTCGCAAACTCTGTGGGACTCCATATCGATGATATCTCAGCAACCTACCAGCCAAATATAATGATTCGGGATAGACATGGCTTAATTCAGTTTAACTATCCAAATCTCATTATCTCATATATGATGAGCTACAGGAAATCCCTCCTAGCTTAGATATATGTAAGTATAATTGAAAAGTATATATGCTTTTGAATACAAGTACATACTTTTTTCATGAAAATTAAGTATATAGATGAGGGCATTCAGTTGACTCTTGATTTTAGAAATTTCAAAAGTCAAATAATTATTTCTCAGAAATCTGAAAGATCAAAACATAGACAAATACATAACTAGATATATGTCCCTTCAATCCCAAAAGTCACATGATCAGATATATGAATATGAGGAGTCTTTATACATACTTTCTACTTTCAAGGATCTACTGGATCATGATCATTGTACATGTATGCTTTTAATTATAGAAGTCTTCCTGATTTTGCCATTATCAATATTGCTGTCAGACAATACAAAGTAAATGCCAATTACTACAATGTTGCAAAAGGTTGGGTAACAAAAAACATTTATCACGTAAATCATACTATATATGTAACTGGCCCATTCTACCAGGTAATATGGTTATATATATATATGTAATAACACTATTGTGTTGTCATAATTTATAAATTATAATGTTATAACGCCACAGTAAAATTTATATGACATATGCACAATAGTGCAGACCCTGCAAAAGACAATCTTTAACAAATTACTGCACAGAATCGTGTATATATATATATATATATCAAGCATTGCTACAGACCAAGTTTACATACTGCCTGTAGTGCCACATATATTGTAATATCACTTTGCTTTGCAAAGAACAAAGAAAATCTTACCTTAAATTTATACAGCTGGAAATTAAATCATCTAACCTTTATTTTAGGTCAAGCGGTTTTAAAGCTGGACTTTTCTAAACTTTCTAGGCCAGATTTATTGGTTGTTTGGTGTTTTTTACTCCCCGGTTCAGTGAGTTGTACTTGATAAGTCCTAATGCTGTCTATATCCTTCAACTAATCAGCTTATATTTTATAACTCAATCAAAAAAATCAATAAAATATTTTATTATAGTGTCACATGTTAATATATACACATATCAATTACAACTTTTCAAAATACATAAAACTATATCAACATCCAGCCATTACTGGCTTACGAGACACTTTGTGTCATTAAAACTATATTTCATCAAATACACAGGGACATGCATCTAAAAATATTACATAGACTAAAAGCATAGAATACTACTAATATACATGTACATTTGAATAGATAAGAAGACGCATTATTTTAAAAACACTCTTCTTCTACGAAGCATTAAAAATATTGTTTTACCTAATAAATACTGAATATATCTGAATTATCCATTAATAAATTAAACTTGTTATTGCAGTGTTCCAGCTAGGTCGGGTTAGCAGGGCGCGGCGCCCTGCCCCTAATTCAAAGTTAGAAATGCGCCCCGCCCCTTTTCCTGTAGTACTGCCCTTTTTCTAAGTGTCATTGATGCTCATTTTGCCTCGTATACTCTAAATCCGATTTGCTGAAGCCATGCAATATACAGTCAGTCAGTCACTAATTGGCCACATGTAACACTAGTCCCCTTACCTGTGTTTAGACCCTTATCCACGGTACTGATGTACGCTGCCCGAGGCAGTGATCGGTCAGCTGGGGATCGAGATGGTGTTTTAATAGATTCATTTAACCGTGACGAGTCGATACTGACGATGGGATCGGTTGGTAATCCAATTAAATCATAATCACGACGGCTTTTTGAAGATTAACAAAGTAATGATAATGGATGGAAATGTTGTTTTACTTATGTAAACAACTTTTGACAAGACCGAAAAGAGCCGCACGTTTGTCGTAAAGTTATCCCATGAGCACGTGTGCATTGGCGATCGATCTATATATCTTTGAAATTTTCTTCACGTGACAACACGAAATCCTTCTGGTTTTAACCAAGCAACTTTTAGGTAAATGATCATGAGATCACTTTCCAGTGATTTTCCAGTAATCAAAATGAGCTTTCGGTTGATTTTATTTGATGAAGTTTGGCGGGACGCCGGAAATGGTTCGTTGTAAATGCAGATGTCGCAAATTCCTTGTTGGATTGCGGATTTCTATACAAAATGTTTATTTTTCATAAATAAATAAAGGACATATAAAAATATCTTCTCATGTGAATAATGGTTGCAAAAGTTTAGTTTATATTGTGTTATTTTCGTATCAGAAATGCCGACTCTGCATTAACTGCGGGTCATGTGATAGCCAAGTGAATACATTTCTAACAACACGCGGGGACCGTTTGTTTACGAGAGCAACGGAACAAATGTTTGATCAGAAACTTGCGAATCATAACCGGCTCTAATTCGTTTACCATTGATATCACATTCTTTAAAATTTTCGCAGACGCTTTCCATAGAATGAAAAAGATTAAGTCTTATAATTAGATCACTGTACATAGGACATTCACACAAAAAGTGAATTTCATTTTCTACACTGTTTGTACAAAATACACAAAATCGTTCGTTTAAAGGAGTTTGAGGTATACTGAAACGACCAGTCTCGATCCTTAAAGGAGCACTACCACAACGTAACTTGGTTAGAACGCTACGGTAAGGTCTAGGCATGTACTGTTTAGCATAATGTTCTGGTTTGTGGTCTTTCTTAAACTTCCGGTAAGTCCGTAACTTATTACCGTACACAAGACCACGATCGTTCCAAATTTGTCCGAACCAGTCACTTTCGTCTTTTTGTTGAACTTTAAGTTTAATGGCGTTTACAGTGTGATAAGTGAGTCCGACGGCAGATTCCAATAAGTTTTCTATACTGTATTTTCCCCCCGAGTTTCACTACCCGCGCGTCCCACGAATCACGCCTTCGCATGGACCAGTTGTGAATCTTTCTTAGTAACTAGTCAGGGTTAGCAGACTTCACACGACAGTAGAACCTGAACACTTCAATCCTCTGTTTGCTAAGGGTAGACAACCAGCCCATGTCACCAATGACGCCGGCATTTGACGTATTCTTTGTCGCTCCAAGAAACACCTTGATTGCTCTGTTTTGGACGTTGTTGATTTCTCTACGTTCAGCCTGACCCCAAATTGCAGAGCAATACAGTAGCACTGGCTGTACTAGGCTTTCATAAAGTTTTGTGAATACCGAGTACGTCATTCCACCGGCACGGTAAAACTTTGAAATAAGAAGTCCAAGGGCTCGACTTGCAGATTTTGATAGTTCTTGCACTGCTAGCTTCATATCAGCATGTTCGTCAAACCAGAGGCCTAAATATTTATATCGATCCATGCGTTCCAAAGAATGGCCATTACAATTAAATGCATACTGGGTAGCAGGTAAGCTCCGAGGTCTAAAATGTACTATCTTTGTCTTCCCAGAATTCACGGATAACCGCCAGCGTGCGCACCATGATGACACTATGTTCAAAAGCGATTGTAACTTGTCTTCTGATGACGTCATTAGCACAATATCGTCAGCGTAAAAAAGACAACTCAGACTAACGCCGTCTATGTCGATTCCTTCACCGGAGGAGTTCAGCTCCTCAATTAAATTGTTTATATAGAGCGCGAATAGCGTCGGTGAGGCTGGTCCATTTTCCACAAAAATTGTGTTTACAAACAAAATCTAAGTGGATGAAATTGGCCTTTAAATGCATGCTGAATGTCATGCCTAGTTAACGACCATGATAGAAACAAGATGGCTCTCTTATTATATCCATGCCTGATATTGCCAATTTTTTTGTTTTAATTCGATCACATAAGTCTTTATCAAATGCTTAATATATATTTTGCAAAAAAATAGGATCTGATAGAAATTGAAATTTATTTCATATTTTCACTTTTATTTTGATAAATTAGTGTTGTTCTGATTAATTGATGATTAGTCATTTTACCTCTTTGACTAATCAATCAAGATTCTTTGTGATTCGGATCATGGTTTGATTATATTATAAAACATGGAGATTTCAGGAGTTATTAAGATTTACGGCCGATTTCAAAAATTAAAAGATGAACAAAATCACCAGTAAATATCAATCAAAATGCATTAAATCATTTTAAAACAAATTTGTATATGTCTTAAAACATATTTACAACATATTTCTCCCCATTTTGATTAATGTTTTTATAGATATTTCCTTTTCTGTTAATTTATTATATAAATATAATGATTTATCAATAATTGATCAAGCATCAATCGTTTAAGAAATTGTGATGATCAATCATAAATTTTAAAGTGATTCCCAACACTGTACGTTATTTATTATGACTGTGATAAACAGTATCTTAACAATTACTTTGAGTTTCCTCTGGCCCTGACACCAGACTTGGACATTCTGACAGAGACGGATCTTTAATTGACATAAGACTTTGACATTCTGACAGATGAATTGTCTGAAGTCAGGATCTAGGTGTCTGTCAGAATGTCGGGGTTGACAGATATATGTCTGGTCAGACATTATAATCAGCCAGAATGTCCAAGTCTGTCAGGGTCAGATCTTACTGTAAGTTAATATAGTAAAGCTGTCTCCTCCATTCCCATCCCATATACACTGTAATTGAACACAACAGTCTGTTAACTTAACTATTTTTTAAACAGTATCTACCCTGGTAGATTATAGAGGATTTAATAATTAACTGCTTTGGGTGATCTCGTGGTACTGTAACTATTTGAAATATTATTTCCCCAAAATGAGATGTTAACTATACATTATCTCTTAATTCATTACTTTTGTTTCTCCTCAATACCGGATCAAGGACCCATGCATTTATAGCCTTTTACATTGTAATAAAGCATATCTCGGTAATTATAAGGCTTAATTTTCCCCAGCAAGCTAGTCGAGAGGAAACTGAAGTTTGTTAATTTGATGGATCAGATATTTCACCTGTGACATAATAGTTATTATGTAACAAAGAAATCTTTTATGCATTCAGTGATTTGTTAGTTTTCTAACCACAGCATAGCTGGTTTAGAGATTTCTTCAAATGTTCACTACACAGTCACACTACTGTAATATTATACACTGATACAGTATAACATTATTCTTATGTGTCCAACATTAAGTTGGCAAATATATGTTTGATCAATGAAATAACTGATATCAGGGCATTCAGGTGACCCTTGATTTAAGGAAATTGAAAAGACATATCCACATTACAACATTTCTGTGAATCTGAAGGGTCAAAACAGTCAAACAGTGCCGTAATCTCAAGTCAGATCTCGTTAGGGAATCATAAGCATGCTCTCAGTAGGTCTACTGGATGTACTGTATGAAGCGTAATCATATTCAGCGATATATGTGAATGATCGCATCATTGTTCAATACTTACAATTAATAATAAAACGTCAATGTCGTACGATCTTCTTTTCTGTAAATAGATTATCAAGATTCGACTCGTAACAGTCTTGTTCAATCAGACCCTTTTTTCTATGCACATCATGCGAAGTAGTCTCGATCAACAAGGCGCTTACTTTTGCGGTCCAAACGGTTTGACCGGTGTTGTTCGTTTATGAAATAAAGACGGACCCGGTGCTTTTATATTGTTTTCAGACGAGCGTTGACAAATACTTCTAAGGCCTGTATTAACAATCGCAGGTCCGTCAAGATATACGTTTGAAATGTTTCATTAAAAAAAATGAGGAATCGGTTTGTCCGCATAAACGAACAGGCCCCAGGCCAGTTCCGCTTTTATTTCCGATTTATTTATCGGATAGTTTGTCCTGCCAACACCCAACACTATTACAAACGCAATATTTCTGCTATAACTTATAAAGGAAGATATCTTTTTTCAATATCATTTATTGTAAAAAAAAAAAGTATTTTTAACGAGCAAAAATAACAAAAATAATTAAGAAATAAAAAAAAACGTGCTTAAATAAAAACGATTTACAGCATGATACAAAAATTAGCTAACATAAAAGTTACTTTGGTAGAAGTTAACTTTTAAAAGCGAATTAAATATGAATAGTAATATATAGTCAAGTTCATCTTGAATGTACTACAGAAAATGTGAAATGAATAAACGTGCACATTCACCATATATATATATGTGTGTGCGTATAGAAGAGCTAGGCAACTAATGTGGGGATCGAGTGGGATGTTATACATGTACCTGCTATTTTGTCTAGGCATTGCATTTCAGTATGGCAACACTATAAAAGCGCCAGTCGGTGATACATGACGCTTCCTATAGATTCGACTGAAAATATCGGTGTACCTAATGAGTGACCAGGGAGTGTCCAGGGACATTTTGCACGCCCAGGAATTCGTTAATGAAGATTTTTCAATAATTTTTTCTGTAACATACTTATGAGACCATTATCTAACACCATGCAAAATTTCACTTCGATCGAATGATTACATAATATGGAAATGCACCTCTGAAGTTGCAGTGCAGCGTGCACTCGGGTGTCGGGCGCGCCCAGGAATTCGTTAATGAAGATTTAAAAAAAAAATTTTCTGTAACATATTAATAACATCATTATCTAACACCATGCAAAATTTCACTTCGATCAAATGATTTTATAATACGGAAATGCACCACTGAAGGTGCATTAAAGCGTGCATTTGAGTGTCCGGGGCGTATTTGACACGCCCAGGAAGCCGTTATTGAAGATTGTTTTGATTTTTTTTCCGGTAACATACAGATTATACCTATATCTAACATCGTGTAAAATTTCACTTCGATCAGACGATCGCATAATACTAAATTTTGCCATTAAATCTTACGAAGTTACGATGAAGATGGCCTGTATTTCGGCTGCGCTCGGCACATGTGTACCAGGGAGGTTTGTACAAGCCCAGGAAGTCGTTGATTTATATTTCTTGATTATTTTTTCTGTAACATACAGATTATACTTTTATCTAACATCGTGCAAAATTTCATTTCGATCAGGCGATTGCATAATACTAAATTTTGCCATTAAATCTTACGAAGTTACGATGAAGTTGCCCTGTATTACGGCTCCGGTTGGCACATGAGTGTCCAGGGAGGTTTTTACATTATTAAGGAAGGCAGGAAGCTGGATGAAAGAAGAAGGGAGATTGGCATCATTAAGCATAATTAAAAGGTATGGGTTAGCCTGGGAAACTCTGGACAGAGTAGTGGACATTGGACCACCTAATAGCTGTCCATCTCAGGAAAGATAAGCCCACCCATTTCAAGTAAATCCTAACTTAATTAAAAACTAGAGGAGAGTCACAGAGAGAGAGAGACAGTAGCAGAGTAGCAAGACAGTACGAGTAGCAGGAGAGACAGAGGCAATAGTCAGAAGGGATAACATCAGGAGTAGGTTGTCATGCTGGTCCAAGATTGAGAGAGTGAAGCGAGAGCTAGAAAGGATAACATCAGTAGATTGTCATGCGTGTCCAATATTAAGAGAAGACCAATAAAAGCTGGAACTGGAAATATGACTTGAGCAATAATTCCCTTGACCAGACAGACACTACTAACAACAACATAGAGCGTCTGGTCACACATTGCTGAAAACTTGTTTTCCTTGGAGGTGCGCCGAAGTACGTACCCACGGTAATATTCTTCTCAGCTCTTTGAATAGTAGAGCATTCATGAAAGCGAAGGATTCCAGGTTCGATTCCAAGTGATTATTTAAAACAACTATGACCTTTAATTGTTACACATAAACAATGAGATTACGTAGTATTTAATCTGGCATAATTTCTCATCATGTGATTGTTAAATTAGTATACAATTTGTTTGTAAAGCCTTCCCTCAAGTATAAGCAACCCCGTTTAATTGGAAAATGATTAAACCAAACCCTGTGTAATGACATATTATGTAATTACGTATACGTTCTAAAGATGTGATGTCAGGGACGTATACACACATATACATAAACAAAATACATGGTAAATATATCTAGGGTTACATCCGTAGAAAGTGAGACTACTTGACTGAATTACCTACTACTTGTATTGAACCTATAGCTTTATATGGCGGGATTCGTTGTCAAAGCAGCAAGGTGGATTAGACACTATGGTGGGTAATTTCGGCCATGTCGCTGTCGCATTGGCGCCCACGTCAAGAGAAGAACGACAGTGTGCCATGTGCTAAAAGAAAAACGACAGTGTTCCATGTGCGAAGAGAAGAACGACAGTGTACCATGTGTCAAGAGAAGAACGACAGTGTGCCATGTGTCAAGAGAAGAACGACAGTGTGCCATGTGACAAACGAAGAACGACAGGGTGCCATGTGACAAGAGAAGAACGACAGTGTGCCATGTGACAAGAGAAGAACGACAGTGTGCCATGTGACAAGAGAAGAACGACAGTGTGCCATGTGCGAAGAGAAAAACGACAGTGTGCCATGTGACAAGCGAAGAACGACAGGGTGCCATGTGACAAGAGAAGAACGACAGTGTGCCATGTGCGAAGAGAAAAACGACAGTGTGCCATGTGACAAGCGAAGAACGACAGTGTGCCATGTGACAAGCGAAGAACGACAGTGTGCCATGTGACAAGCGAAGAACGACAGTGTGCCATGTGACAAGAGAAGAACGACAGTGTGTCATGTGTCAAGAGAAGAACGACAGTGTGCCATGTGACAAGCGAAGAACGACAGTGCGCCATGTGACAAGCGAAGAACGACAGTGTGCCATGTGTCAAGAGAAGAACGACAGTGTGCCAGGTGACAAGCGAAGAACGACAGTGTGCCATGTGACAAGTGAAGAATGACAGTGTGCCATGTGACAAGTGAAAAACAACAGTGTGCCATGTGCCACGAGAAGAACGACAGTGTGCCATGTGTCAAGCCAAGAACGACAGTGTGCCATGTGACAAGTGAAGAATGACAGTGTGCCATGTGACCAGCGAAGATCGACATTGTGCCATGTGCCAAGCGAAGAACGACAGTGTGCCATGTGTCAAGCGAAGAACGATAGTGTGCCATGTGCCAAGAAAAGAACGAGTGTGCCATGTGCCAAGAGTAGAACGACAGCGTGCCATGTGACAAGCGAAGAGCGACAGTACTAGTGTGCCATTCAACGACACGCGGATTAAACATTGAAACCAGCCACCACAGGATAGTGTACTCCACATCATGGCTTTGTTCTTTACAGGTTGATATTCTCAAATAGTTTTTCTTGTTTCAGTTCCCCGATAGGCATTTTGATTTTTGCAAAAGGTTTTGCCCTTTCTTTATTTCAGTATTTGATTTCAAATATTTTTCGACCTGCTATTACTTTTAAAAACAAGAGCCCAATGGGCACGAATCGCTCACCTGCTATCCAGTGATCCTTTTCATACATAACCATAATTAAGAACAAGTATATCAGAGACCATATATAAAATTTCAGGGCCTCGCAGTTATTTGAAAAGGCGTCCTTTTGAAATATTTTGGCCAGTTTAAACTCTTTCAAACTTAAACTATGATCGAGGTCATTCACTTGAACAAACTTTCTAACCTTCATCCAAGAACGCTACAAGGCAGATATAAGGTCTCTGGACCTTTCAGTTATTGAAAATGAGTCATGGATATATTTCAGCCTATATAACTACTCTCAGCTTGAAAGGGTCAAGGTCATTCATTTGAACGACTTGGTAGCCCTTCACCTCAGCATGCTACAGACCCAATATCAACTCCCGGGGACTCTTGGTTATTGAAAAGAAGTTGTTTAAACATTTGAGTCCCTGGGCCTCTTGGGTTATTGAGAAGAACTTGTTTGAAGATTATAGTCTATTTGACCCATGTGACTTTGAATGTAGGCCAAGGTCATTCATTTGAACAAACTTGGTAGTTCTTCAATTCAACATGCTACAGACCCAATATCAACTCCCTGGGACTCTTGGTAATTGAGTAGAGGTCATTTAAACATTTTAGCCTATTTGACCCCTGTGACTTTGAATGAAGGTCAAGGTTATTCACTTAATAAACCTGGTAGTTTTTTTCCCAGCATGCTACCAACCAAATATCAACTCCCTGGGCCTCTTGGTTATTGAGAAGTAATTTAAACATTTTAGCCAATTTGGCCTCTGTGACCTTGAATGAAGGTCAAGGTCATTCATTTGAACAAAATTGGTAGCCCTTCACCCCAGCATGCTGCAGGCCCAATATCAACTCCCTGGTACTCTTGATTATTGAGAAGTTACTGTGACCCTGTGACCTTTAATGAGGGTCAATGTCATTCATGTGGCCCTTGAACTCAGCATGCTACAGACCCAATATTAATTCCCTGGGACTCTTGGTTATTGAGAAGTCGTTTAAAAGATTTTAGCCTATTTGACCTCTGTGACATTCAATGAAGGTCAAAGTCATTCATTTAATAAACCTGATAGTTCTTCTTTCCAGTATGCTACAGACTCAATATCAACTTCCTGGGCCTCTTGGTTATAAAGAAGAAGTCATTTCAACATTTTAGCCTATTTGGCCCCTGTGACCTTGAATTAAGGTCAAGGTCATTTATTTGAAAAAAAATGGTAGCCCTTCACCCCAGCATGCTGCAGGCCGAATATTAGGTCTCTGGGACACTTGGTTATTGAGAAGAAGTTGTTTAAATGGAAAAGTTGACGCTGGACTGACAGACAACGGATGTTGTGGCATGGCATAAGCTCAGGTGAGCTAAAAATAATACTGTACATGCATAAATGTTTGCTAGGTTATATCAGAAACGTATATATTACAAAACTGTCTGGTGTCACCATGCATCGCCAGGGTGGTGTTCTGTCCAACATCCAGACTCCCCAAGAAGACCACGTCTCTCCTTGAATGACCTTCCTGGACGACATTTTGATTAATTATTAAGAAGTATTTTGTTTGAAAATATTTTCATATTGGCGTCTGACGGGTGTATAAATTGTTCCAGCTTATCTATTTTTTTTTCTGTGGAGACGATGATTCATTTTTTAGTGATGTCAAAAAAAGAATAATGGATCTTTTAAAGGTCATAGAAATTGTGTGTCTAAACAATGCCAATACAGTGTCACTTGAGTAAGACAGGGAGGGGAAGAAAAGGTAGCGTCCAGACCGGGACTTGTACCCGGCACCCTGGAACTCTAGCTATAGATGGACGCTTCAATTATTTGAACTACATACATTTTTTTGTATACCTGTCCACCGTTTGCATTTTGCTACATTCCACATTCCTGTAACAAAGTCTTCAACCCCAAAGACACACACGACACCCTATACCACCTCTTTGGGTATCTAGTTGGGTTCAATTGTAACAGAACAAATATGCAACGACCAGACCAAGACACCAACCTAGATCCTCTGAACTCTAGACAGACTTTCTAGCCATTTTAACTGTCTGGCCACCTATGTTTAGCCAAGTCCACATCCACGACAGATGTATACGTCCCTGATCATGGTCACAAATTTGGCACCACTGGTTCATGTATTTCAGCAATTTTTCTTGCCCCCAATAAAAGTCGTCAAGCTTCAGTGATTAGGTCAAGATCAGGACCCTTTAATTTCTAACCAAGGGTGAAAAGGTGATTATAGGTCCCCAAGTAAAAAGACCTTATAATCAATTACATTATCATCTTTCTGTGAAAAAAGATAATCCATGCAATGTTTATACATTAGTTTTTCTTCAGAATGTGTGATTCTGATGAAAAGTAATGAAAATCAAGAGATTCATGCATTTTTTCAAAATTTGGCCAGGCCTCATGTGGCCATGGTGAGTGGCAACTCTTAGTGTTATTTGAATACATGTACTTCTGAAGGAAGGCCAAGAACATCAATCCCTGGCAGTGTTCCTCTGGATGACATACAGCACTGTGCAATAAATCAACAAAATTAAACCATGGATTTTTGGTTTTGTTTTTGTTTAACGTCCTATTAACAGCCAGGGTCATTTAAGGACGTGCCAGGCTTTGGAGGTGGAGGAAAGCCGGAGTACCCAGAGAAAAACCACCGGCCTACGGTCAGTAACTGGCAACTGCCCCACATAGGTTTTGAACTCGCAACCCAGAGGTGGAGGGCTAGTGTTAAAGTGTCGGTACACCTTAACCACTCGGCCACCGCAGCCCCTTAGACTTATTGTACACTTACAGTAAATGTCAAATTAAAAAAAAAAAAAAAAAAAAAAAAAAGCTGTGACACATTGTGATACATACTGTATGTATGGGTATGTACTATGAAATTATTCTGGCAGAAAACTTGACTCTGTTATATTTCCTGAGCACCAGGTTGTCTTGAAATCCTATTGAGAATAAACATGGAAAATGACTGTTTCCCACAACCAATAACACAATCTGGGAGAGAGACCTCACTAAAACTGACCACTGCTAATTTCATCAATGGTCATATTGCTTACAAAATTGAAAACATGAAAGCATGTTTATTTGTGATTACACTTTATATAAACAAATCAGTAAATTAATTCTCATATATATATCACAAATTATTGTTGGATTACTGAATATTTCTTAAATAATATTTGTCCTCATGAAAGGCCTCTGTCTGAGGAGTCGATATATCTCTTTCCGAATGGTTTCAAGTCATGATAACAGTGGTTCCAGGCTAATTTCATGGCATTTGTAGCCCTCTCCTTGTCAAATTTTTCATTCTGCATCATAGATTGCACAGCAAGCTTCCACACACAATTCTATCCAAAGAAAAAAAACATTCAAATTATCCACCTCACTCATCCTATTTTTGCATATGTAATAGATAATTTTTCAATTTTGAATATCGGTTATAAGTGGAAAGTAAAGTAATAAATGGCACCAATAACATATTATTTCCCAATTAGAAATGTGCGATGAAAAATATGAAATTTATAGATGATTAAACAGGTAGTCAAGAAGCAAATATGCTTATCAGATGTCCAACTTCAGCTATTGCTATTGCACACTGGTCCTTTTGGTAATTGGTTATCCGTTTCAGTGACTTCTGACTTTTTCACACAATTAAGACTGTAGATATACTATAAATCAAACTTTAATATCCCAAACTCTGATTACTGGAAGACTCTGCTTAATTCAGAGTTAAAATTCAGTTCCTACAGTAAAAATGCTATAGAAACTATACCTGGTTACCTTGATATAACTTCACTGACTTAAGATAATTAGGATTGACAGCATATAATCATATTCAAGTTATTCTCCTAGTAAATAAAGATTTGAAATTAAAGATGTAGGCGCACAAAGAAATGGTGCAGTCTATGGACTATGAGCTGTATACATTTATGTGGATAAACATATGTTTGTCAAATAGCTAGTCAGTCTTTGGGAGACAGTTTCCGACATATGCTGTCGCATACAGAACTGATATGTTTTCATACCTGGTGGAGTTGTTCTGGGTCACGTGCTCTAGCTTGCTGTAAAAAAAAGAAGAAGAAAAAACACCAATTCAAGTAGTCATTTAGAAAATTTCTTTTTTAGAAATACAGATCTACTTGTTGCAAAACATATATGTGTTGTTCCAGAATTATTCTTGTAGAAGGCCGCCCCGGAAGAGAGGCATTTTTTCTGAGATCCCACCACCCATCAAATATTAAAACATATTTGGTATAAGAAATTCTAAAGAGATAGGACTTTACCCCCACAACTTATTATTCTAATACACTTGCCTCCCACACAAATAAATCTGGAAGAGCTCTAAAGGACCTGTATAACACATGTACAAGAGATTCAATTGATGTACATTGTCAAAAGATCAATCTAGTCTTTTTGTTTCATCTACAAGATGGCTGTGACATAGCCCTCAATTTCGACATATGACATATTCCAAGAGTGCAAAGAAATGTTTAAGACTTATATAGGCTCGCCTATTGTCTAATCCTTTTGTGTTATTAATACAATAAAATTTGTTGAAATAAATTTAAACTTCTTTTGTGATGACTATCAGTCACTTACCTCTTTACGACTAGCCTTTTTATCCAACTCAGGAGCAAGTCTTTTAACCTCATCCTGATCACATCTGAATAGGTTATACGATCGTATCTGAAAGTAGAATTTTTGCGCCAATCATGGATAAACATTTTTTTTATGCAAGTCAGAGGTCAAAATGTAGGTCAGATTGCAGGTTTTATTTTAGATAGACATAGACTCTTTGTAATAGAAAATCTTGTGGTCATGATTATCTCTGCAATAACCATAATTTTGAAATATAATGAATACTTCTCAAGACATCAATTATCAGTCTTTATTGGTATCTTGATCATTTGTTTGTTGGTTAATGTTATGTACCGGAAACTTACCACAGCACATGCTACATGAGAGTCTGTCTTGTCATCATAACCTGACTTGCATACATCAAGTCCATGTAAAAGTTCATGGCGTAATGAACCACAGAATGCAGTCTTCTCATCCTTTATCTCTTCATGGCCAATGATAATCTGTTGAATAATCACACGCACATAAGTATATCTCTGGGAACTAAACGGTAATTAATTAGTGTTGTTACACCTAAATAATGATAAAGTTATTATCTCCCCTAATATTTGTATTATGTTAAAATGTGTCTTCTTTATTTGTTTTTTACCAATTGTACTGAATAGGTACTGTACCATATAATGGAACACAATTGAATCCCCAAGATGGCGGCCGTCTCTACAAAATATATGCTTCAAACATAAAAAGTGATTATTTTCCGTTTCTACAATGTAAGGGATCATGTAAAATCAATGGGTGAATAGTTCCGTCACAAATATAATTTTTACAATTTCATTGCAAATAAAGATTACTCATTTCTTTTTTAACAAAACGTACAGGAGCATCACAGTTCCGCCATCTTTGATCCATGAGGTAACTTTCAGGAAACGAACCATCTGAACCAGTTTGATTCTGCAGGTATGCAGGATTCCATTATGAGTACAACAAATTTGTACTGGTACAATTGGTACGAACCCGATAAGTAACACACACTGATAATATTGTTAGTAATCAATTAGTGTTGTTAGACCTAAACAATGGTATTTTATTATCTCTCCTTAGGTTTTTATTATGTTATAATGATCTCAGTAGCAACTTAGTAACATAATACAATCAATGTGTTACCAAGACAATAACAGGAATAATCTGAAGAAAGCCGATAGAAGGCTTGAAAACTCAAGCAATAACATAATCAACTTTTTTTTGCTTTGAAATTGGCTGAGTATTTTCCTTATTTCTACCTAAATCATCCCTATCTGTCACCATCAGCAATCTTGTTTACAATTTGTGTAAACATTGATAAAGCTTACCATTAATTTCCTTTTAGTAAATTATAGTTAAATTTTTGGACAAAGGCTTCCTGTGCTCTCTAGAAACTTGTCAATTTATATATTAAATGATTGAAAACATTCAAAACACTCCTGTTCTTTTTTCTAAATATCAGTAATGCAGACAAAATTTTCCAATTTTGGGACAGCTAAGATCCAATTTAAAAAGCATCTGGCAAAATCCATTATGTATAGAAATATTACCCTTTCTGATGGTGGACGTGACTTTTCCTCCCTGAGGTTTCCACATCTTCCATGTATAATTTTCTGTGGCTCTTTTAATGGGCTAACCAATAGAATGCATAATTAAACACATTAGGTGATCTGTAATGCCAAAGGCATTTGTGAATTTTATTTCCTTTGCTGTTATGTTACAATTTTTAATTTAGTTCTGTTGAAGTCATAATCATGTATACTCTCCAAATACTACAAAAAAATAGAAACACATTTTCATTTACCTAACTACTGTATCGTACCTAATAAGTGAACTTGCCCCTATAAGCACATAATTTTAGGAAAAGAGGATATGTGCAGTGAATATAAACATGGACTTAGAATTTAGATATAAGATATATATATCCAAGTCCATCTTGAAACCTTTAAAAAAAATCCTTAACTTACTGATTTGCCAATGTAATCTTTAGTCTTGTAACCAAAGAAAGACTCTGGATTGTTTTGGCAATATAAATGTTATGATGAAAATGAAAGAAAAAAAATTCTACCCACTAGATTTCACCTGGAAAATTTAACCTGTACATGATTTTTATGTGTTCATGTACCCCTTTCCTGTTTTTGTAGTTGCGTTTGTTAGTGCGAATACGGTAATCAGAAATTTTCAAACATCTATTCTTGGAAATAAACATACTTTTGGCCTATAAACTTGTAACAACAAGTTTAACAACTACTGAATGTGTGTAAACTTAAGGCTTTTATTTTACTGATTTGAAGAATGTCGATCTACACCTACAAATGTACAAAAGATTGATTTCATGCTTGTAATAGTTTTGAACTTGAGGGTCAAGATTGATGTCTCATATTTGAATACAGTACATCAAATTCATCCAAGCAAGAAATCCTGAACCTAATAATTAATCTTAATTTTTTTTTTTATAAATTTAATTAACACATCTGATACAAACTGTTCTTGAAAGTTTGTCAATGTTTCTATGTTTAGTTAAATCTGAGACTTTCATACCATTAATCTATAGAATCACACACCTGCATTTATAACTTTACGTTTTTTAAGAAGTTGTTGCTTAAGTAGGCCTACAGACATATTTACATTGCATGTATTTGTGTTACAACAACTTACCATCTATTGTTCTTCAGCTCTTCAACTATCAAACCAATAGTCTTATCTGTAATAAAAGGAACATTAGTATTGATTTACACAGTACTAGTGCTACAGGCTGAACTTGTATGGTGGCCTTTTATATTATATATGCTCTCCACTTTTACATTTCAGTAAATATAGTTTTCCCGTTTATTGTCATAATTTCAAATGCCTCTGAATTAACACTTTAAAGTTAAATTTAGCTTTTGTATTCGTAATTGATACCAGATACTTCTTCTATACTTCTACTTCTACCGATTGTTGACCTCCTTCAACATTATGAAGATGCTGTCAATGATCTGCGCTATGCTTAAAGGGAAAAATAAGAAGTAGCACTAAATTATCAGGTTAAAACTATATACATTGAGGACGAAATTAATATTTGTAGGAAGAGAGCTGGGATTTGAAGGCAGTAATAGTGTTTGCAGAGATGAGATCAGGAGGGAGTTTGTTCCATTCGGATATGGTGTTTGGAAAGAAAGATTCTTTACGACAGGTGGTGCGGCAGTGCGGGACTTGATAGGAAAAGGAGTGTGATAGTCGAGTTTGACGGTTTTGAGTGGTGAGATGATTGTCTTTGTTGATGGCAACAAGGCTGTGTGTGATTTTATACAGCATAGTGAGTCTGGCATCCCTACGCCTGCATGTGTGCTTACATCTCATGATCTGACTTGATAATCCAAGCATGTTTTAATATAACAATCCTACAAACGAATTAAGAATTCCCCGAGTTGGCCATAGTGGGTAATTGAAACATTAGCCCCAGTTTTCTCTGGCCCTGTCACCTTTAGGTACACCGCCCTACACCAGACATGGTGACAGGGCCAGAGAAAACTCGGGCTATTGAAACACGTACAATATAATATCAATAATATATCAGCTGTATATCTCTATCTTACCTTCTTCAAGACATCCTGTTACAAATGTCTCGCACCGTCTGAATTTTTCAATGTCTTCTCTTGTTACTTTCATTGTTTATTCGTCCAATGAGTATGGTAGCTAGATGAAGCCAGTTGTACTGAGAGAATGAAATATGCTGGAGAGTACTGTACTATCTTAAGTTACATAACTCATACAGTAACGTTAACGTGACTTGGTTGAAGTACAAACAGATTTAAGAAACTAATAATATTGTTATTATGTGACTCGTATGCCTACTATAATAACTAGTTTATATTTGTCACAACAACATGAAACTTTTGTAAGCCGAAGCACTAGAATGCATTTTATGTAGCCACAAGCACGCGTACGTTCGCTGAAGGTTGTCTGACCGGCATGCGGTTTGTTTTCTGAAGAGCTACATGAGAAGGGGCGTAACTCCCTACAAGAGATAGACTGCCACCGGATATAGGTATTTAATTAGGTTCATGACCAGACTTCCAGTAAATATTAACACCAGGGTGTTTGCGAGATTAGCTATGGTTTTACCTGTGTTTTCACAAAGGCCTACCAACTCGTCCTAATAAACCAAATTGTTGGTTCGTTTACAGCGAGAATAAGTAGAAACTTTAAAAAAAAAATCCATCTCAAAACAGGTAACAGGTATGAAATTATACTTTTCCATGGACAATCATATGACATTTACAAAGGTACTCCTATGCTTGAATTCTAAAAACATATTTTAGATTTTAACTTTCAGTGTTACAAACTCACCTACCCTATGTACAGTAACAACAGACCACTTCAGAGGGGATTGGTACATGTGTCAATGATTTTTTGGTATTCATAATGAATACTCAGGTAAAATACTGATAGCAGTACCTTTCAGACAAATGAATAAACAACTTGTTTTATTTTTATAATGATGCTAGTTCCAGAAATGGCTCTGGATTTTTTTGAAAGGAAATAATTTTTACCATTGGATTGCTAATATTGGGCAATGTATAGGTGAAATACACGGATAGTATGTCCTTGGATTGTAAAAGTGCAAGGTAACCTGAGGTCCACTGCGGGTACAGTATACATTTTCAATGGAATCTTACATAACAACGTGCTTCAGTTTCGTTAAATACCCAATGCAGTACTTCACCAGCAAAACCTGTTTGGAAGTCAGAAAGGTGTCTGCGGTCAAGCATGACGGTGTTACATTAGGATTCACTGAGAGTGTTGTCTCAATAGCCCTGGGCATATATGGCCAGGTGTGATTACCGTAGTTGCTTCGAAAGAAGCCCTGGTTTACAGGTAAAATAAACCTGAACGGAGATTTTTTGTCAGAAGTGTGGACATGTACCTTAATACTCTCCTTGTGTACGAGACCAGGCATTCTGAGTTGACAAATTAAACACGATATACTTGCTATGAGTGCTTGACAGCATCAAATGATTTTATTTTGTTATATTTTTTCTACTTTCCTTCAAAGCAGCTACCTCTGCATATGATATTAAATGTATCCCCTGAAAATGTATCTACAGTAACACCCACATGTATGCAATCTAATTAACTGAATCTAGATGGTCATTCTCACTACGTTACATGAACATCTAACAACATCCCATTGGAGGTCACGTCGGGATGACCTTTTGGATTAGCCAATCAAATGACTACTTCCAGAATCTTGGAAGTGAATTTTATGTGTCCGAATTAGCATGGCTTGCATAATCTTTGTTTCAAGTCATTTCGTCCCAAAAAGCATAAAGCTACATGTATATACATGTACATTATGTGCCGAAATAGGTTTGCTTCCGACGCATGTTGTGACGAAATGTTTTGCTTGATGACATCGAAAAATTGACAATTAGCCCTGAAAGTGAAATACACATCTCAAAGGTCATCATAACGTGACCCAATATGGGATGTTGTTATGTGTTCATGTAACGTAGTGAGAATGAATGTAGGACACGATCTTTACTATTTTGAATAAGATCAGAAATAGAAGTAGACGTTTTCCAGAAATCTTTATTATCTCACTCCATAGGGGTTGAATGGTATTTTTTCTATGCTTTATATGCACAATGTATCTAATATTGACGTAACATCAATGCACAGGCGCCTGCTTCTGGTTAGTATTCATAGAAAAAAATATCCCTACTACTACTAGATATAGTAAGAGTACAGTGTAGGGGGCAATTTTATTCTTTATCCTGCAACTGAAAGTGCATTGTCGGAATACACACACCATATATATTTTTGCTGTCTTCGACAAGGACGGAAAACAGCTGTATTTTAGAATCTTAATTATTTCAATTCGACTGACCTACTTCAAAGTGAAACAACATTTAAAGAGGCTTGCCCGCAGAGAGATCAGAAAAATTGGCTAATAGAAAAAGATGTTTTACACATGACAGATTGTTGGAATTGTTGAGTTCTTCATTTTATTTTCCTTATAAAATGCTGAAAAGTGATATTGAAACCTCATTTTTAAATATTATTTATTTAATCGCAACCCGCAATAAGTCTAATTTGATTGACACATCAAAGAAACAAGCACGTGCACAGTGCCGCACAGTGATAACTTCAAAGGCAGCGGCGATTTACAAAGAAGATTTGCCGTTATATTCCATACATTTCCCTCTCAGGTTGAGTTTTAAAACGTCTTTTAAATACATATTCTTTAATTGTTTTCAAGAAAAAAAGTCGGAAAGCCTCTTATTTTGTCACATTGAAACGTGTACTGAAGTTTATTTAGTGATCGGAGATGTGCCGTTTACCGGTCCGTCTGCGGGTAAGCCTCTTTAAAGGGGAACATATTTGGGACATAGTTAATACCGTTGTATTGTTGCCGTGACGTTATTTAATTATTTTGAAAAAAGGTATATTTCCTGTCTCCCATCCTAAAGTAAGTAATATAATCTTTCACCATTGTTGGGCATGAGAGACTAATATAAGGCCCGAGCCTCGTGCTGAGCAGCAAAACTCTTACACTCAGGTTTAGACAATCTTGTCCACGGTACAGGCCCATGTTTGATGATTTTTCAAGTAACAAATTGTAAGCTATTTCGATAATTGTGCGTCGAAATTGATGACGTTACATAGCATGATGACGTTTCGCTATTAATAAAGTAGCATCGTAGCGCATGCCAGCTATCTTCCCCCCGTACCCGCGCGTGAGATTGATTTACCACATCCCTTACAGCCACGTGATCCTCTCCGTGAGGTACATTTTTGGCGCGAAAATAATGACTTCATGTTGACGAAGTGTTGTGACTTTAAACATATTTTATTTACACATATTTGCAAATAGTGTTGTCGTAACGCCATTAACTTGTTTTGAAAGAGGAATCACCCGTCTCCGTTTTGGGATGAGAATATAATATTAATCTTTCAAAACCTTCGGTTGATACTGGGGATCTCAATCCGAGTGCTTTTCTCATTCCAAGGGATGAATGGTTATTTTTCTCTTACATTATTTTCTCAATGATACGGGTATCTCATCTATTGACGTGACATTCATGCAAGGCAATGATGTCATGGCAATGTATTTGTGTAGCTGTTGCATCATTAACTTAACGTGAAAGGGGGCTTTAAAGTAATGATATATCCACAAACTATCAAATTTCATATTTTGCCACTATTTCCACTTTCTGACTTTATAAGACGGCATAAAGTCCAGCTTGACCAACCTGCAGAAGGAATTCCGCTGTTTTCCTTCATTTATTTGGTCATTTTGTTTACATTTAACACATTTTTACATTGTCATATCACAGAATAATTATATGATTCCAGGGCCAGATGTTTGAGATTGGAAACAGAGGAGAGTTTCCATGTGTACTTATATATGTACTTACTCATTAATTCGGGATCCAGCTTAACGTGGAATTTAGTTAGGGATACCTTAATATGCACTTTGTTCATTCTTAACAGAAAATTGTCATTTGCTTTAGTGGTAGTGAATTAAGGCGTTATGTCAGGTCAAGGTCATCAAGTATAACAAGGTCAAATTTTGTTTTGTATCGTATTTATGACAGAAGGAAGAAAGCTTTGTCACAGACAAACTGAAAAGTCATATGAACAAAACTGAAGGTCATTGGACAAAAGGAAAGGTCAAATCGTAGCTTTAATTGATATCTTTAATTGATCCGACATAATAACGTCAACTTGAACAAGATTAAGTTTAATTATGGACATACATAATACGAATCAGAGGTCATCTAACCCAGAGTGCATTTGGGGTCGCAGTGGCCGAGTGGTTAAGGTGTACCGACACTTTATCACTATAGCCCTCCACCTCTGGGTTGCGAGTTCGAAACCTAAGTGGGGCAGTTGCCAGGTACTGACCGTAGGCCGGTGGTTTTTCTCGGGTACTCCGGTTTTCCTCCACCCTCAAAACCTGGCACGTCCTTAAATGACCCTGGCTGTTAATGGGACGTTAAACAAAAACAAACCAAAAGAGTGCATTTGGACAAAATGCTCATTTTGATTCTGAAACAATTTAGAGCACGAGTTCCATTGCAGTTTTTGTGGGTGTATAGTTGTGATCGAGTCATATTCTGCATTACAATACGCTGAACCGTGTGTATCCGACAATGGAGTTTGTAGTCGGATCACAGGCGGCTGACTTCTAGCTAGTATTTATATAAAAAATACAAACCAGAAGCAGACGCCTGCGGTCGGATGATTGAAATACATCACTAAACTCTTATAAAGCTTTTATTAAGCCATTATCACGTACAAACTGCATGGCCTTTAACGTCCTCGTAATAGTGATGACTCGCCCAAACACTGACTAAAGTCGATGACACGAACCAGTAGATCAATTCAGGTAGTTTGATGTTTTCGGATGAGGAAATTTATATGCCCCCCCCCCAGCTTATCTTATCGAAATTCATTTTCCAAAATTTTGGCCCCCAGACCCCTCGGTAAAAAAAAAAATTCGGCTAGCGTCTGTGGCGCTCACATTACCACTAAATTACTGGACCCCCCCCCCCCCCTTTCCTGGAACCGCGCCTGAAAACTATCCACCAAAAATGACTAGAGAGCTGTAAGGATTTTCTAACAATATGAACGCGCAAAAAATTCAATTTTCGATATTTCTCCATTAAATACTGCCTTCCGGGTAGGGAGCGTAGGAACTATGAGCCTCGGACCACAGGTGCCTGACTCGTTTTTATAAAATAATAACATATAGAGTACATATATATGTACTCTATATGTTATTATTTTATAAAAACGAGTCAGGCACCTGTGCTCGGACCTTCACCTGAGGGTACTTGCCGGCAATCAAACCGACTGAACTATCACCTCATCCACCACCATAGGGACCTGGAAATTTGTTAGTCTACATGCATTTAGATTTGGACATGTCCTTGTGTGTATAGCACATTTTGAGACGTTTTGGGGGGGTCTAGATTAAAATTTGGTAAAAATGACACCCCCGGTGTACATTATAAGGAGTGTGTTATTCACACTAGAAAAGCCCAAATTCATGTAGACCGTAACAAATTCTCAGGTCCCTGTGGTGCCCACCATCTTATGAAGATGTTGGACTAAGTACTCCCCCTAATCGTTTTTTAACACTATATCAATCAAATAATTTCATTGGCACAGCACTATCATCTTTGTTCTTCCTTCTCGTTCAGCGAGATGTGCTGTGTAGACTTTGTGCTCAAGAGTTCTTGTCGGCCAAAACATCTCGTACGCAAATCCAGGTCAGTGAATTTTGACTTCAAATAGTGCACATTTTGAATTTGCTATGTCATATTATAAAGTAAATTTCCAAGACAACCTGTTTAAAATACATACTTTCGCGGATGTCCCTTCTTTGCGGTTATCAAATTTTGCGCAACCACACCTTCAATACATCTGTATATATCAATACTTGCCAGATATTTATTTTCCTGCTGTACTTAAAGAGGCTTGCCCGCAGAGAGATCAGAAAAATTGGCTAATAGAAAAAGATTTTTTTACACATGACAGATTGTTGGAATTGTTGAGTTTTTCATTTTATTTTCCTTATAAAACGCTGAAAAGTGATATCAAAACCTCATTTTTTAAATATTATTTATTTAATCGCAACCCGCAATAAGTCCCCGCTATAAAGTGGAGTCTAATTTGATTGACACATCAAAGAAACAAGCACGTGCACAGTGCCGCACAGTGATAACTTCAAAGGCAGCGGCGATTTACAAAGAAGATTTGCCGTTATATTCCATACATTTCCCTCTCAGGTTCAGTTTTAAAATGTCTTTTAAATACATATTCTGTAATTGTTTCAAGAATTAAAGTCGGAAAGCCTCTAATTTTGTCACATAGAAACGTGTACTGAAGTTTATTTAGTGATCGGAGATGTGCCGTTTACCGGTCCGTCTGCGGGTAAGCCTCTTTAGTGACAGCGGATACAGCAAAACTAAATCCCGCAAACATTCCAAACTATACAGAACGCTATGTATGTGTAGTGTCAAATGATGATTGTATGTGGTGTGTAATGACGGTCTGAAATTCAATCATGTATATACTAATGACCTCTATTCAAAGACTTTTGTTTAATGATGATCGTTCACTCTCTATCCTATGTCCTTGGTTTAATGATGACCCCCATCTATCAAACCCCTGGGGAGGGGACCGGACCATATACATATGGGAGGATTTGCTTTCATTAAAAACTGGGTCAGGAGTTTTGAGAAATGAAAATTTTCAATTGCTTACAGCCTAACAGAGGATGCCTCACAACAGGTGATTCCAATAGGTCACTTGAAACTTTGTCTTATGAGGTAGGCATCTCAGGTAACCTAACAACTGATATAGTGTATAGTAATAGCCTACAAGCTCTTTGACTATAAGTAAAATAAACAAAAACACAAATGTAGTGGATCACAGATAGAAAATTTACTAAAAAAAATCCTTCCCTATATAAAACACCCTTTATCAAAATTCAAACTTTCTGCCTTCTTCAGAGGCTAATGTTCTGTCTGTTTCATTTCGTCTAAATCTTCGCCCAATAGGCTCTAAATCATTATAACAGCGGTCCCAGACTCTCTCAATGGCTTCTAATGCTTTTTCCTTGGATAGATTTCGACTCATCATTAGGGAGTACATGGCGTGGCCGCGAACACATTCCTGTCAAACATAAAAAAAAAGGAAGTATTACAACACATAGGTATCAATTAGTCAATTAATTCTCTCATCATGATAGCGTCTGTGGCAGGCAGTAGTGGAAGTTACGTAATCATGACAAATTCCTGTGTGTGCAAAGGGTCAAAACTCTAACAAAAACGGAATACTGATATGAGGTTTGAACTCAATATGTAATTCATTATGATAAAGCTACATACAAAATCAAATTGATCTGACAAGAGGTAGTGAAAAACAAATCTGTATTACTTATGTGCAAAGAGCTACAATTCCAGTCAAAATTTGAATAGTAATTCATTATGATCAAACCACATACTAAGTTACAAATTGATCTAGAAAGTGGTTGCAAAAGATATTCTGGAAATCTTAAGTGACTGACAACGATATCTCCAAGTGTTTGCCTTGCTTTGCTGGTGACAAAAGTAACAACTAAACTAACTAAGTCTAGGGTGAATACCAAATACAGGTAATGTACATTACTGTCAAGAGGACACCTATTATGAAACAACATAAATAAACTTTATTTTAAAACAATTGCAAAGCAAGTTATTACTTATATTTATCGTTGTTGGCCTGGATGGAGACGAAGAGTCTTAGTGTGGGAGAATAAAGGAGTTTTAGGGGAAAACCCATGTGGTTGGGCAGTCAACCGTGGTGGCCAAGTGATTAAGTGTCCCGACACTTTATCACTAGCCCTCCACCTCTTGGTTGCAACTTCGAAACCTACGTGGGGCAGTTGCCAGGTTCTGACCGTAGGCCTGTGGTTTTTCTCTGGGTACTCTGGCTTTCCTCTACCTCGAAAACCAGGCACGTCCTTAAATGACCCTGGCTGTTAATAGGAAGCTAAACAAAAATAAACCAAACAAATGGGCAGTCGACTTCATATCTTGTCACGTCTGATCGGGGAATCAAATCCTGGCCACCTAGGTGAAAGACAAGTGTTACCAACGCACCACCAGACAACCTATAATGATACAATACCTTTTGACTGTTATCCAGGCCCTGGCTGGTTACACCACACATGACGCCATGGAAGAAATCACACTGCGTAAGGTTAGCAGCACGTATCTGAAAATTTGAACAGAGTCTCACATCAATGAAATTAAGTTCTTATTGAAATGGTGCCTATTATCCTTTCAACCACCTTTAAGTTGTACATTATTATAGTAGTAGTTTTGTTTGTACTATGATGTATTTATAGTCCTCAAATAAGCCCCTCCCCTAGTGTAAAGGGTTAGTATCAAAGTTTGGGGAGGGAGTATTTGTGAACCATTTTTGGCTGACTATTTTAAAATTGCTGATTCTGCAAAATGAAGTCGGTTTATTTTTGATCATATTTACTTAAAATCTTAAACTCATTTGACCAATCAGAAGACATTCTTACGTACCCATATTATTCCTTGTGCCACATTTTACCTATCTACCAAATGTTATCAAAATCTGATAGTATCTCTACAAAGTGAGAAAATATCAACATGTATGAAAATTAAGGTATAAAAACATTGATACAGCTTTGAAATGATACAGTGTTATTTTAGAGATCTCATTAAAACTTTATAGATGTTAGGATACTAATCTATTACAGTGTACATGTAATACCTCATATTATGAACAAAAGTTGAGACAGGGCTTTTTCTCACTGGTTTGGGATGGGATATTTTTGTCTTATTTTGGGAAGAAGATTGGTGAATTGGGCAAGAGTTTTCAGGAGTAAACTGCCAATTAGGTGAATTTGACTTTACAATTATCAAATAATTTCAATTGTCAATGGGGCCCATTAAAAGCCCCAAAATCCCTCAGAAAAAAACCCTGTTAGGGGCTTTCAATATATGTTATTGATTCAAAACAAGATGGTATGGATGAATATGAATGTAACACTATATGCTCCACCCTTCCCTCCATGAAATGACAGGGCATTAATGTGGTGCTATGGAGTCCTATTGTTAAAAGCATTAAAACAAAACTGTCATGAAAATAAGCTGGCGACAGTACATATGTGACTCAGTTCGGTACATGGTATATCATGTGACTCACCTCGGTACATGTTATATCATGTGACTCACCTCGGTACATGGTATATCATGTGACTCACCTCAGTACATGGTATATCAAGTGACTCAGCTCGGTACATGGTATATCATGTGACTCACCTCGGTACATGGTATATCATGTGACTCACCTCAGTACATGGTATATCATGTGACTCACCTCAGCACATGGTATATCATGCGACTCACCTCGGTACAGGCTATATCATGTGACTCACCTCGGTACATGGTATATCATGTGACTCGTGGCTCACCTCGGTACATGGTATATCATGTGACTCAGCTCGGTAAATGGTATATCATGTGACCTAGCTCGGTACATGGTATATCATGTGACTCACCTCGGTACATGTTATATCATTTGACTCACATCAGTACATGGTATATCATGTGACTCACCTCAGCACATGGTATATCATGTGACTGGTGACTCACCTCGGTACATGGTTTATCATGTGACTCACCTCGGTACATGGTATATCATGTGACTCACCTCAGTATATGGTATATCATGTGACTCACCCCGGTACATGTTATATCATGTGACTCACCTCGGTACATGGTATATCATGTGACTGGTGACTCACCTCGGTACATGGTTTATCATGTGACTCACCTCGGTACATGGTATATCATGTGACTCACCTCGGTACATGGTATATCATGTGACTCACCTTGGTATTTGCTATATTATGTGACTCACCTCTGTACATGCTATATGATCAATATTCTTGTAATCTACTTTAGCCCTGCAGTCATCAAATGCATGTATCAGTTCATGTGCCAGTATATTACAGTAACCACTAGACTTCACTTTGTTTTGGCAAAACACAACCTGTCAAAAAGAAAATGAGACATTATAACTTTTTGTGTGGCACCAGTTTTACTACATTATTGTCAACAGATATATATATACCAGACGATATAGAATAGTTTTACCTCTCTTGAATAATAACTTGTTCTGATTGATCCCTTTTGATGCCACTAATCAGCCTCCAGGAGGTTCAAACTTAAAAATTATCTATATAAAAATTTCATCCACTGGGACTACATTGAGAGGAATTATGTTGAAATTTGACAAGCAGTTACGAAAGTACTTTGACCCCCTTCCCCCCTGGATGACCTGCCCTTACATATTTGATCCCTCCTCTTCAGTCATTGGAGGATCTGCCCTTATACATATCTGACTTCGATTCTCTTCCTCCGGCCTCTGGAGAATCTTGCTGTCCAAATTTATTTGACCCTTTATTGCCTTTTCCCACTAGTGAATCTGTCCCTATATACATTATATATCTGCATTACTCCTTCCCTCAGTCCTCTGGAGGATCTGCCCACTAGAGAATCTGTCCCTTTATATATCTGACCCCTCCCCTCAGTCCTCTGGAGAATCTGCCCAGATATATTTGACCCTCACCACTGAGGATCTGCTCCCTATAATTATCATCTGAACCAACCCCTCAGCCCGCTGGAGGATCTGCTCCCTATAATTATCATCTGAACCAACCCCTCAGCCCGCTGGAGGATCTGCCCCTATAATTCACTGCTTTGATATATACATGTATATATTTACCATTGTATGGCACTGCCACTATATAACCCTACCAATTCAGTTGCGAGTTCACCAGCTTATGAACTGCCAACTGAAATTTGAATTTGAAATTTCAAAAAAAAATCGCATGACAAATAAAAAATCGCAGATGGTAAATATAAGCATTGAACGGCTTTCAGTTGGCATTCATAGTCAATATGAATGCCAACTGGACAGAGGCAAATTCAACATGAAGCGCTTCATGGAATTTGCCTCTGTCCAGTTGGCATTCATATTGACTATATGAATGCCAACTGAAAGCCGTTCAATGCTTAAATGACTCCTGCCCACAGCCACTGAAAGTAATGAACCTTCATATTTGACCCATCCTTCAGGGTGGCTTGGATCTGCACAATTTTAGATCCATACAAACAATTAGATCAAGAGAAAGAGAAACACATTGTCGATGGCCGACAGATGGATGTACAGGGACTCACATTTAAGTTAAAGTTAACAGAAACATTCATTTTCTATACAGAATGCCTGTAAATTTTCAACTAAGGAGGGTTTCAAGAGAACAACCATCTGTGACTTTCTTGTATTATAAGTAATTGATGTGCTTGTTCTATACTTACCTGTCTCGACCGAAAATCATACGCTGCTTGTCCCTCCGTACAGTTTTCACAGGTATAGTGTCGTTTTTGAAATTTGCTGAAAGAAATTTTTATACATTTTATGAGTTAACGTATGAATCTGTATCTTCGGATCAAATAAATGTAGATGTATATCTTGTCAGATGGTTGCAACAGCAGACTAAACAGAAAACAGAAATTACTCATTTAAGGAATGAAATTTGCTTTTTCAAGATTCATGAGGTCATAACATTGGCTTCTGGACAACATGAATAATGGTTAATATGTCCATAAAGCCAATGTTGTTATGACCTCATAATGTTGAAAAAAATAAATTTCATTCCTTATACCATATTTACATTATAATTATTTTTGATTTGATCTGTTTAAGC
This sequence comes from Pecten maximus, assembly GCF_902652985.1. Classification (NCBI taxonomy): domain Eukaryota; kingdom Metazoa; phylum Mollusca; class Bivalvia; order Pectinida; family Pectinidae; genus Pecten; species Pecten maximus. Next base: position 9,586,577 of record NC_047033.1, on the reverse strand, counting down.
GTCCAATGATCCAATACATGTACATGTATTTTACCTGGGAGTGACGTCAGAGAGAGAGAACAGTCATTTTTTGCAGGAAAGTGTTTGTTTGTTAGTTTGTTTTTGCTTAACGTCCTATTAACAGCCAGGATCATTTAAGGACGTGCCAGGTTTTGAAGGTGGAGGAAAGCCGGAGTACCCGGAGAAAAACCACCGGCCTATGGTCAGTACCTGGCAACTGCCCCACGTAGGTTTCGAACTCGCAACCCAGAGGTGGAGGGCTAGTGTTTAAGTGTCGGGACACCTTAACCACTCGACCACCGCGGCCCTGCAGGAAAGTGTCGGACAGTTCTAAGCACACTCTTAGTTCCCTTCATAATAGCAACACAAACAAAATGTAGTTCCATCTACAACACTTATTCTATGAGATTTTTATGTTTTGATCATCAAGGCGGCCATAACATTAGATTTATGTAAATATTACATAGATCGTATTTATTAAAAAGGACACATGAAGACGGCGGATAGTACTTCCTGTGGTATTGCTGTCCCTGACAATACTACACACCGTGTTATGAGGCTAAAGTTGTTATGAAAAATAAGTAAAATTGTGGCCAATGCTTTCAAGCATACTGATTGTAAATATAATGTAATATTACAATGCACAGTCAAACATGCTTGATCAGTCACACTGAATAAGCTGGCGACTCCATTATGTGGCCAGTCTGTGGTCTGCCAAATAGAAATATTTCAATTAAATAAGCGATCACCTGTCTAATAAGCCCGTCATCGAGTCCGGAGGTATACAGCCAAGATGATCACATGACCAGAGTTTATTATCAATTGTCACATGATTTGTTTTATTTACGATGATTTTCATACTCGGACCCTTCACACTTGTCGAGTCTTTGCATGATTAAGTGTTATCACGCAAACCATCAGGATGCATGTAATTTTCATATGGTCAGGATGACCTTTTGTATAAACCAATCAATTTACTACTTACAGAATCTTGGAAGTGAATTTTCCTATGTGCGAAATAGCATGACTATAGTGATAGCTTGCATAATCTGTCAATCTAATTAAAGTCATTTTGTCTAACAAATAATAATACATGCTGTATAGAAGTGGTTAGCTTCAGATACATGATGCGATGAATGGGTGAGATCGATGACAGCGAAAAATTGACAATTCCACCTGAAAGTGAAATATCGAGATAATAAAGGTCACCAGAATGTGACCCCTTATGCAATGTTGTTAGATGTTTATGTAACGTAGTGAGATTGAACATCTATATTTTCATTAGATAGTGAAAAACTTCATGTGAAATGTAGCAAAAAACTACAACTGGAGATTTTTTCAGAAGCGATAAATTTATAAAAAAACTTAGTTTATTTGTTGCGAGTTTCTGATGAACCTGGTTTTAGCAGCCACCTGTCTTAAACAGCCATTTTATGTTGGTCCCTTGGGTGGCATTACATCTCTTAAATACATTTGAATAAGTTAAATTACAGGAATGGCTAAAATTACAGGTTTGATGTATGACAATTTTATGACTTGGTGTATTCACTAATTCTTACCATCCATAGCTTTTTAAAGCATTCAATATCATGGTTATCGTCATATCTGAAAAATTAGAAATAAACACAACATATTAATTAATTTACCCATGAATTGAACTAAATATAAGTTTAGTGTTAGCTCCTTTTAGCAACAGGTTACAAAACCTTTATATCTAAGCATGTCAGTAATAGAATTGGTGATGGGCTTAAATCCAACTACATCTAGAAATATACAGTTATAATCAATTGCTGTATGCCACACTAATTTAAATGTAGTTAGGAGATGTACAAACTACAAAGTGTAATGTGCCTATCATGATATCCATATCATAAAAGAGGCAGGGCCTACAATGCGCAAATAATTATCATGTTGGGAAAAACCACTATATATAAGTATAATATATGTAGCCCAGGTTAACATATCTGGGCCTTTGTACCTGTTATTGTGTGAGTGTGGTAGAATGGTGTATGTGGTCATGTGTGTAGTGTGCATGTCCCGAGTATATCTCAGGCTTGAACAGTGACGAACGGACTGTATGACTTGCCACAGACTTTACTCAACACTCCCTTCCTACCCGCCCTAAGCCCTGTGTTTCTACCCGCCAACAGACACTCCAGACTGGGACTCGCAACAGTCCAGATCGGCGAAACATATGTATCTAACATTGTTAGCGCTGGAATTTATGCAACCTTGCCTATAAGCTATTATACAAAGTATACCAGTTAGTTTTGTTACTAAAAATAGCCAAAATCACTCAGCTGAAGTTAACTTTTTAAATAGTTTTGTCCACTTGACAATTTTTTCAATTTTTCAAATTCATAATCCAACTTTTTAACTGTATCTGTTGGCTGTTTTCCCCTACATGTGTACCTGATTATAAAATAATACTCTGAATAATTTCAGATAAAAATTATGCAAAACACTCATAATGAAAGGTATATTACACATATTTTTGGATCATTTTACGATCCACCTCTCATTACCATGCTGGGTTAAATTATCGTTCAATTGAAATCTTATTGCATATTGTACATGTACGTACAGCGTGTATATACGTGTCAGTCTGGTGATGGGCCAGAAATAACAAAACTTCAGCAAGTCAAACATTGATTAATTAAATTAATTAAATTAAGTGAATAGGTCATTAATGTGACGAACATATAAGCACAAAATGTATTTATTTGAAATAAGTGTGACATGCGCAAATAAATTACATCAGAGATATAGGCCTATACTGTAGCATTTAAGTCAATGACTTGTTACATCAGCTGATTCTCACCTTTGTGTAGACAGTTATAAATTCTCTGTTCACATTTCCTAGTTTTCGCACCGTATCGAATTTTTTCGTATGCGGTCCGCTCTTTCCCTCTTTCTGGAAACCATTTGTAACCATAATTGGGGTCTGTTTTGTCTTGTTCATTTTCCTGCAGACTTGAACTTTCCTTTTGATCTGTCATCGTCAACCTTCAACTTGTAGTTGCCGGTACATGTGCAGAATAAGACAATTCGCCCCACTCTAGGAGTCAACGACACTAACTCGGCCATGATATAATATCCAGATATAAAACTAAAATACAGACATGATGCAATTTTTGTATTTAATATTGGTGTAATTTTGTTATAGCACATTAAGCATAGTTATAATAAAATAAGGAAACGGTAAATTTAATTGATTATCTCTGTTAAATGTCCTTGTCAAACGAACTCGCCCAAAATTTATATTAGGGCGAGTTGATAAAAGAGCTACATCGAAGGGAAGTAATCCATATTAGATCAAGGTCTCACACAACTAATTATTTCACTGTATGTTATTACCAATGACTCAATCCCCTCAATCGCTCATTTGAAGTTCAAATGTTGTGAAATTCATATCATTACAGTGGACAGGGGAACCCCCACCTGGGGAATTCCCGCCTTTTTACACCTGGATTCCTACATCTTTTTATTTATACCAGGAGTGTATATTTTTGATTTTCAAAATCTCAAGACCCTACTCTTTATTCTCGTATATAGAAAGTATCCATTGCATGTGTTATTTACTAAGGAAATAGCTACAAACCCAAGAAACACATTTTCTTCAGGGGCGTGGTTCACCAGCTGATTGGCTGAATTAGTTGTATGAGACCTCAAGCTCGTGGCCTAAAACACAATAAATGCACATTCTGGTCAACACATGATAAATAAAAATAATAATATTTCATAACTTTACAGAACAAATCTAGTTTTCATTTCATGCTGTATAACTATTCAAATTGAATTTACAATGGTATGGAAAATGCCTCATGACCTGCATTTAAGAGAGATATATTTATACAAATCAGATACAAGGTACATGTCACCACGTACCACCTTTATGGGAAATTGCGGAAAATTACAATATTACTGCTGAACGTTTTTTATAACTCACTCTGTCCTGCAGCACAATCAAGCATAGAAAGCACGTCAAAACAAAGTGACATTACTAGAAAAATTATTAACATATATCTAGACCTGAAATTCACTTATGTTTGTATTTGTGGTCTGACGCCTTTATCTATTCTCATATTGATCATAAACATATATAGTTTTCTAACGGGGAAATATAAGGTAAATACATGTAATTCGATGACGAGATATCAGCTTAGTAAGGGTCATCATACAAAGTTAGTGTACTACTCTAGAAAGCCTGCGATATGGATATAGGGACCTATCAATTCAGGATACGTATTACCAAGTAGGAAAAAGATATTTTAAAAATTGTTAATAAAATGTGTTCGATTTTGATAAGATTGCACGTTATATATACATGTAGCTTCAACAGGGAAAGTGTGGGATTCAACTTCATGCAGAAGAGTGCGAGATCAAAGATATGAAAACACATGTACATATACGGTTGTTCACAAGTTACTAAAATGTACTACTACGTATAGTGTAAAGATCTTGCCAGATACCGCTGGACACTAGCCACAATTCAACCAGTTTCATCTGATGGGACATCGATCCCAGTCCATATTCACAGCCGAAATTTTTTAGTGATGGAAGTCACACATTGATCGCGTGCCCAGAGGTTTGACTTGGTTTGGTATCGCTTTATCTAATTACGTCATATTAACACAAGAAGGTTATTTTGGAACGCTGTCCACAATGCGCACATACCTTGTAGTGTCATCATACTGTAATGTACAACAGGCCACGTTAGAGATAGCTATCACTCATGTAATGAAATATAGGAATAACTAACCCTTTCACACATAAATAATTTTGTCTCCAGATGTCCATTCCTACTTCCTCTAACTTTATTTTCATTATCTCTGCTGTACAAAAATAGAGGTCCGCATGGTTTAACGGTCATTTTACTATAAAACGCAATTTACTAGTCCCAGGGCATGAACTGAAGAATATTGAAACATATTATTTATGAACAATCAGGTAACAAAATAAATGGCACCGTTGCCATGTCTTCTGTTAAGCTTTGGAATGATGAAACATTCATAAATAGTACCAACAACATTCCCGAGGAGAAACTATTAACATACCGAACAGTCAAAACCAGGAACAAATCTTTCAGAGGAAGAATACAGTTAAGAATAAATAGATAAACTTTGGAAGAATGAAGAATGAATAATAATAATAAGACAGATTTGTGTTACAATGGAATTTAGCTATTGTAATTTTTTTGTCCAGTGTAGAGGGGCGTTGACGACACCGGAAACTAACTTCAGAAGCTTTAACTTTTAACTTACAGAGGCCGTATTCTGACAAGGCTGAAATATTATATTCCCCAAATCCCTACCAATGTTTACCTCAATTGCACTAGCAGCTGACTAGTGGAACTCGGGAAGTATTTTTTTTTCCAAATTGGATTAAGTACCGACCCGATAAATAACAGCACATGGTTAAGCCTGCATTTTTATCATTTAACGTCCTTTCGACATCTATTATCATTTAAGCATGGACGGCTTCTGTTGTGAATTTGAAGAATGAACAAAGAGAAATACTGGATTCCTGTCTGTTGAATGAGAGACTAGATGGCAATTTTACCGAATGGTTCCCTTAAATATTTACCATACCAGATGTTTCCTTCGGTGATCGAAGAGCGAGGATATTAAAGTTGGACAGGAGGTGTACACAGTTTTGACATGTTCGTCATTGGTAGGACTGGTGGAGACCAAGGTGCCCAAAATATTGACGACGTAACAGCTGAATGTAAAGGTATAATATGTTTCATTCGGGATGTGGCCAGGGTTTGAACAAATGTGTTTAGCGCGGAATTGATGTAGACATTGTAGTGCTGCCTCACTGAAGCTTACTGCCGAACACACCAAACAGGACATCCCACCCGGTCACATTCTGACAACGGGCGAACCAGTCATTCCACTCCAAAAGTGCTGCGCGGTCCCGAGTAGCAACAACCTTTTTAAAGACTCTGGTTTTTCTCTGGCAGGGGACACAACCCAAAGCCTTCCTCACGGGGGCGAACACTCGACTAAAGGCCGAAAGTGAGGCATTGTGTCCAGGGAGGCATTAGGCAGAATGAAGTTCCACAAAAAACGGAGAAAAGATAAGATCCAAAATTTAGTCCCCTCCTACGATCATGCAAAGAGGACAACAACCACAATTCTTACGTACCTGCAGAGCATGTGTGTTTACGTATACGATGATGATTAACATTATTGTTTTATTGATGAGGTCTCAAAAAAGGTCATACTTTTTATATAAGCTTAGATAACAACCCACAAACATGTGAAGATCTGAATTGGCGATGTAGACCTCATCTTTGCATCAACCGAATCCTTGCTAGGGGATATCCATTGGGGACAGCAGTTTAAGCAACTTCCGGTTGGATGCATCGTCATTGACGAGTTGCTTGCGATCGCTTCTTGGTAATTATTTTACTTAATTAAGATTAAAACATGGCCTGTTCAGTACATGTACTTTACACTTTAACTTTTCTAATAACTTAAACAAGAAGTTACTTTTTATTCTTCATTTTGTATATTTGGATGAAACAAAGCTATTGATAAATTGAGGGAGAGTTTCTAGTTTAATAGGCATCATCACATGGGTAACATCAATCTGAAAAAGATATACAGTTAACAATATCAACTAATCAGTGCTGTATTACATCTTATTGAATGCAGGATCCTTGAAGAATCTACAAAAATCTTCTTTTAGTGAATCATAGTAATGAAATATGAATTATTAAAGGTGTGTGTGTTTTAGGAAGCTGCTGTATGTGTTTGTTATTGCGTGGAACTGGTGCCGACTTTATAGTGCTACCTCACTGAAGACACCCAGCAGGATACCACATCCGGTCACATTATAATGACAACGGGTAAACCAGTCGTCCCACTCCCAAAATGCTGAGCGTCAAGCAAGAATAGAAGCTACCATTTTGATAAACTTTGATACAAAAATGTATGTCGGCCACGGGACAGAACCCAAAGTCTCTCTCACAGGTGAGACCACTCAACTAAAGGCCAAAAAATAAGGCAGTGCCAAGGGAGACCCTAGAAAGTTGTTCAGAAAGAACAGGGAAGGATGGTAGGACTTGAGGGCATTGCATCGGTGCCGCCAAAGAGAGCACATTTGCTTAGAACAGGGACATGTCATTTGCGTACAGGAATGACTGCTACATATTTAAGACTGTTTTAATAGAACTTTCTTCAAATTTGATTCGCTGTGACGCGGTATTAGCTTTTAATTATTCGAAAACCTAACGAATGTAAAATCAAGGTTAAGTTTCTAGCAAATGATAAAACACACCAACAAAATGGTGTGGTGTATGTGTTTTGAGATGATGTGGTATAATCGTGTTTGTCTCCCGGTGATACCGCGAAACTGATGTCGACTGTATAGTGCTACCTCACTGAAGTATACTGCCGAAGACACCCAGCAGGACACCCCACCCGGTCACAGTCTAACTGTCTACGCCAAATTATAGTAGAAGTTGGGATTTCCGTACATTAGAGACGTAAAGGACAAATTTAAGTCAAATTGTCTGAAACAAAGATAGCATAGCAAGGGACGTCCATGTCCTTGACGTAGCCAGGTCGTAAAGATTTCGTTTTCATGATAAGGATATTCATTAATATCTATAATGATCTGTACTTTATAAGTGTTATCTTTGAATGTGATAATACAGAGGCCTTGTATAGCCTGGTAGGTTAGGGATAACTGTTATACTTGTTTATGCTTGACGTACTCGTTATCTTCAAGACATGTTACTTGTTGACTGTGACTGAGTGAGGTCATGTAACTCAAAGCTTGTATACTGTCACATAACCAGCAACGTTACATAGATGACGACAGACGAAACACGATGACTATATGTCATCCTGGCCTGAAAGTTCAGAGGAACGAAAATAAAATATATTTTTATTTTTATTTCGAATTTGTCACATCCATTGCACTTAGTATGACAACACACAACAACCTACAAATTTTGTGATTTTAATCCCTGACTCAACACTTAAATACAGTGAATACATGTGGTGACATAGCTATGTTCATCAGAACAAACTATAATAGTAATGTTACATCATCTAGCCAGTCGGAAAAATCTGAATATGTAGTATATATGAAGCTCTGACTTGAGTTTTTGTAATATTAGTCAGTTGAAATATGATTGGGAGTACTATATTGCAATTTTAAAGAACTGCATATCAATCTACAATTATATATATCAAGCTTTTTATCAAAATAATTTGAATTATTTCACTAAGTTACGGCTTTTCTCCCCTTGCTAATCGCCTGTTTACATCCTCTATTACTTCTGGTAATTCAGCGATAGTGTCAATCACGTAATGAGCACCAGATTTGATAAGCAAATCTCGCGAGACTTTACATCGCTTTTCTTCCTCCTCGGGTGTTAGATCATCGGCTTCTTCCAAGCTATCGACACCCATGTAGTTACTGTACTTGGCTACACCTACTCCCCAGCATCCGGCTTCGAGTGCCTCACCGACACCAGAAATCGTATCATCTACTTTGACAACGGCTTCTATGGGATTAAGGTCCAAAAGGTCCATATTTTTATACACCATATGGGGCTTGGGACGGGCGCCATTTTGAACCTCATCTCCAGCAACTGTCACATCCGGATGATATCCTTGTTTTCGCCCTTCCTCCAATAGTATATCCACCATTGAGCGCAAAAATCCAGTTGTACTCCCGATCTTAACGCCGAATTCATTCTTCAAGGTTTTGCAGGCTTCTGCTGTTCCTGGTATCAATGTTGTGTACTTTTTCAAGCATGCTAACTGCATAGGGACAAAGTCTTTGAACATGTTGTCTACGTCACCTTGGTCTGGAAACTTTCCGTAAACATCGAACCATCTTTTTCTCACGTCATCGTTTTCTGTGATGGCCTTGATATGAAGGTCCTTTCGAAGTCCCATCGGTCCTCGTGCCTCGGGCATTGTAATCGGTACCTTGTGTTTATTGAACACCTCCACAAAGACGACAGCTGGCGCCAAGACATACTTGTCAGCCGTAGTACCACTCCAGTCCAGAATGACTCCCTTTACTGGCCCTCGGTATGAGCGTAGGAAACGGTATGCCATCTGAAAAGAGATAAAACGAAAACCATTAAATATAACCATCATTTTTGATTTTGTTTACTATTGTTCAACGTTTTTTCAACCGCTACCGTCATTTAAGGACGGCCTCCCGTGCGCGCGACATGCATGTGTGTGGTGCGTGCAGATGTGTGTTTTGGGGGTTGCAGTATGTTCGTGTTAAGTCTCCTTGCGAGTCCGGAACGTTTGCTGATTTATAGTGATACATCGATGAAGCATACTGCTTACCCAGCAGGATATGCCACCAGGTCACATTACACTGACAACGGGCAAACCAGCCGCACCACTCCAAAAACGCTGTGCGTTAAGTAGGAGTAGCAACTACATGTACCATTTTAAAATAAAACCCTCATTCTTGGATGGTTTCTATTTACCTGCGATTTCAATTTACCTACATGTCAATTTTGTTATCTTGTTTTAAAGGTTGATATGCTTTTTGTACAAACATTTAATCACTCCTTTCTCCGCAAGTAAACCTGACATATGATGCCCATTGCTTGCCGTTGAGCTGGCCATCAATGACCGTCATATTTCAATTCCAACGCATTCACTTTGCGTTATGTCACTGTATCAACAAGTATGGTAATCTGATATCTGACCAATTACTGCTGGACCGTTAAACAATACAATATCTCCACTGTGTGCGAGGTGCATGGGCGTGTTTGTCTCCTGATGCCGACATAATTAAATTGGAACCCTATAGGAGAAAGCATAACATTTGCATTCAAAACAGCTAACATGAACACAATTTAGAACTATATGAAAGCTGTCAGCTGTCAGTGTAGGAAACATTTTTTGGCCATAATGAACCTTTCAGTGTGATGGGTCGTTAAGACAACAAATAGTACCTAACACTAAATGTTAGAAGGCGCTGATATCATGTATGTCTTTTGTACGATCATTAGAAGAAAAATGATAAGGTCCCACAATCAGTCACCAACGAATCGAACGATGGGGGCAGCAAGAACGATTCCTATGCACTGTCCACAGGACGAAGCATGAACGATATGTTGATGATTTAGTGTTTTGAAGCCCCACTCCTTTATAGAAGAAAAAGAAGCTTATCTGTACAGGCCCAAGTGGCCTCCTACGATCACCATCGTTGAGATGTAGGCCAAATTAGAGTACTCGATACAGAAGAAACCACACCGATCCTGCATAGAGCGTTCGCAATTAGACATATCTGTAGATATGCAGTGATATGTAGCGTCTCGCGGATAAAATATGTTAAGGTAAAATTACGTCAAGGAGATATGTACACACATGTCACTGCATAGATGTACCAGTCCTGTCGCCCGTAGTTCTCTCGCCAAGGCATGTTTTGTATTGTTAAACCTCCTATCAAAATCTAAGGTCACTTGAATACGACATCCCTTGCGCGAGATGCTTGCATGCGATCAATGGCGTGTTATGGGAGGCCATGACAAGTTCGTGTTTGTCTCCTTGTAATAGCACGGAACAGACACTGACTTTATAGTGGTACCTCTCCGAAGCATACTGATATCCAAATTAATTTAATTTTAAAGAATATCATAATATATCAATATGTATATTTGATTAAATAATTGTCCTCACATGTATGTTCATGCATCATATTAACTCGTGCAACTCAGGTTAGTGACAAAGTCATTCTCCGTATCCCTAGTGCAGTAAGAAATAAATGCCTAATTTGCTCTGTTAGAAATTCATAGTCATATTGCAATTTATCTTATCATTTATATAGTTAGGTCAACGAAGCTATAAAATTGCTTATTTCAACCGAAGGTTGACTGGTTTTGACTGGTTTTGGAAATCATACCATTATATAAATAATCATAAAAATGTTAATTGTGTCTTTATCGAATGAATCTGACTGAATATCGATCACATAATTTTGTATGCGGGTTACACCATGCGTATAAAACTCCTATCCAATGTGTTTTTAAATATGAACCTCAGATGAAATAAATTGATAACTTAATAGCCTCTTGATTGACATGTGGCACGATTGCAATGTTTACATGGTGATAACTTTTACACATTTAGGGAAGATGTTTCATCTGTTACGTAAAAAAATGGCGCCACGCTTTCTGGGTGGGAATATACTTAGTAATATATTGTCGATTTTATTCTTATGGGACTACCTAACAAGAATTTTGTTGACAACATATTCGACGTTCGATGTTGAAAGCAACCATCTCATAACAGATCATCCGTAATGCAATGATAATTTTTCTATTTCACGAAATATCTCGTAGACCTTATTATACAAAATGTATACACATACATTTCATATGTAATCACAACCTGGTATTTGTTTTATCGTACCAACCAGTCCTATGGCTTAGTAGAAAAATAACGGCTCAATCAAAGATATTTTTCTCTGCACGGAATCCATGGAACATTTCATACAATGTGGTCATTGTTACCTATACAGTATCAAGAAAGTTGATTCACAATTCCCGTCGATATGATACAAATAGAGTTTCCCCTTCTGGTGCCCCAACAATATCGTCACGCCTCGCCCATTCAATTCAATGATCATTGAAACGTGAAGTTGTTCAGGTTGATTACACCACGAAATGCATATGAATGTGGGACTGCCAGTACAGGGATACTCTCACAAACGTGTCAGAAATCGCATTATCCGTTTCATTTTGACGAAAATAAAGCCTACTCAAGTCAAGTTATTTCTTCGCTTGGGGTTTACAAAGATCATACAAGGAAAAAAAATACAAAAACATATCCGTTTACAATAACGTTTACGGTCTCGCTTCGAATCATATTATCAGCCGATATCATTATCTATGTTAGAAATTCATCGTAATTAGTGATATGTGTAATTAAGGACTCTTTAACGCCGGTTCAGATAGTATTTCAAAAACAGCTAATGTCAAGAGACCTTTCCTAGCAGGCTGACACTGATACATCTATGGTTTCGATTCGGTAATAAGTACACAGGTATTCTGTTTGATCCGATCCGTAACGAGTATTGCTTAATTGTTCTAAACCACACACCAAACTGAATAATTTGCGAGTGCATACAGTGTACGGTCACCCAAAATGTTAATTGGAATCAGCAGGAATCATTCTGACAAAAGACAAACCAGAGATCAAAAGTCAGTACTTACTGCTGTCTGCTTCACGCTTTTCAGGTCGAGAAGTTGCGTTAAGACTAGTTATAGGAGCTTAACTGAGTAAACGTCTGCATGGTTTTATCTTGACATAGCGACATCTCGCTATTTTATCAGATAAAACTATGTGAAGACATTCTACCTAACTGCCAATTGTTGACCGATAAAGCTTATCTATTAGTACATCGTATGTCAAGGCTTTTTTTTCAACATCATGTTGATGTTTTGTTTTAATTTTTATCTTCTTGCCACCGCGATGGTGATGTAAAATTTGTACATGGATGATCGGACTACATTAAAATTATAACCAGTACAAAATATTGTAGCCTGGACATGATATGACATCCACCCTGGTTATCATGAGAACGGGATAACCATCCATTATTGCTAACAGTTTCATGGCGAACTGCCAAACAACCATTACGTCCCTGTTAAATGGACTTATTTCGGTCAGGCGATTGGTCCTGTGACCTTGGACGGACTTTCAGAGGAAAAACAATAGTAAGATTTGGAAAACAAAATGTTCGTTAGCAAGTTTTCATCATACGTAAAATTAGAAATTATTCTCATGCTACTACGGTGGCTGATTTGTGCCATTTCGTTATTTCGTCTTTTCGGGGCGAAAAGACGGAAATGAAATATCTAAATTCTCGTTCTTTCGTCTTTTCGCCCCGAAAAGACGAGAATTAACAAACTTTAATTTTCGTCTTCTCGCCCCGAAAAGACGACAAGTCATACGCGAAAAGACGTAATTAATGCACGCTAATTAGCGACCCTAATTCTCGTCTTTTCGGGTTTAAAAGTCTCGTCTCTTCGTCTTTTCGCTCCGAAAAGACGAAATTTAACAAACCTTAATTCTCGTCTTTTCGCCCCGAAAAGACGAAATTTAACAAACTTCCATTCTCGTCTTTTCGTCTTTTCGCCCCGAAACACGAAAAGACGAGAATTAAGGTTTGTTAAAGAACGAGAATTTAGATAGTTTATTTTCGTCTTTTCGGGGCGAAAAGACGAAATAACGAAATGGCACAAATCAGCCACCGCATACTTTACAATGTGCTGGGCTCATATACACTTTAAAGATGATTTTAAATTTGTAAATTAAACTAAATGCCCCTCTCAGGGATGGGGTGAACGAGGATATGGAATTTGCCGGTTCGCTTTGAGATAAGGTTGGGTTCATTTATTTTTGCTGATCTGCAAATTCCAAAAAGGTTGATTTGCATTGTATATGCCAGAGGCTGGGGGAGAAGTGCTGCTAAATCCTCGATTTTATTGTTTAGGTAAAGACATGCGATAATCAAATGCTCTCCAGTCTTAAATCTGTATGCTATATATTATATTTATTGTTTAGTGATTATATCAGAGCTCATATCGACGTTCCTACCGTCCCTGATTCACGTTTAGTCTTTCTGGCATTGTGGACGAGACTTTCAGTCAAATCTTCACCTTGACATTGTGACACTTAGTATTTGGTAAGATAAAACCATATCGAGATGTTCTAGATAAAAGACAAATATCGACCGATATAGCATCTTATCTACGTGTATGTCAAGGCCTATCTCACTACACCATCATATTTATTTACATTAGAAATCCTTGATTTTAGCCGTTTACATTTGATGTGGCCAATTCCTTCTTGATACGGATACGGTGACATGAAAACTATTCACGGATGATAGTTGACCGATTAATAATGTTTCCAATATGAACAGTAACTTAAACACGATAGAATGGAGCGCTACTTGGGCTCTTATGTTAACATTGCAACTTGTAAAGGGCCTCGAACCCTGGACACCTAGAAGAAAGGCAAGTGTATTACCACTATGCCACCCGACCATACTGAAACTTAACCAGCAATCACCACCACATTTCATGATGAATTGTCAAACAACGAGAAAGTTGTATGGAATTGAGTTATTTCGGTGCGGTCTTTATTATCACTAAATTATCTGTCCAACAATGAGATACTTTTATGGAATTTCGGTCATTGACCTCATAGCCTCCCTTGAAAGGAGTAATTATCAGCCTGTGTTGAAACAAGGTTGACATTTCAGTATACATTAAAGAAAATCCTACTCATTGTACATCCTTAGAATCGACTTTTGTTGGATGCAGTATGTTGTGTCCAAGTTATCCTGATATCATTTAGGTGATACTGCTTAGGTCCCATCAAAATAATATGTTTATTTACTTACGGTGACTACTTAAATTGGGTCAGTTTAAGAGTGATGACACTTTGAGCTGACCCTTGAATATTAACCCCAACGTCCGTTGCGAGGATTTAAAGCTAACACAAAGATTTTAAGTGTGAATACTTGTCTGGCATGTATTAATTACATGAATATTCACGTTTTCGATAATGCAAATTTTCAGTATGTATCTGAAATAGAATATTTGAATTTGCTGACGGAAATAGCTATTTCATCATTTCTCATGGCGACAAATCCATAATTCTCCAAGCGAATCGATATTTTCACCCCCCCCCCCCCCCCCCCCCCTCCCCAATTCACCTCGATGGGCCATGAAACAATACAAACACAAAACGAAATAACCTTCCCCCGAGAGCGAGAGCGATAGGTGTTCAATGTTTCAAACATGTATATTTCATTATCGAAAAGTAAGATTCTACCTGATGATCAAATAACAGGATTATTTTATCCTCGAGGATTATCTTTATTAAAAAAAATATCATGAAAATGTACTTATGTGACCAGCTGCCTTAGATGACAGGTGTGCAGGGGACAGACAGTCAAAAAGAAAAGATTCAACCCTTAAACTGAAAGCGAGGCATTGTCATGAAAAGCCGAAGGAAAGAAAACGTTGTTAAGAATAGAGATCCAAATAGCTCACAATGCGACCAGGTGGGATGACTTGCTAGCTTAAACTCTGCAGGTACTACAATAGCGTTGGGAAGTTATCTACATACGAACGTTTTTCACTATGATCAAGCGCTTTATGGGAGTCAATTAATACACTACGATGTACATACAATGTACATTGTTCCATATATATTTATGAATCATAGGAAATTCATCGCATGTGTATGTATGCCGACCTGCTGCGACAAGTTAGTTATTACATTGTTAACGGCCCATCAACACGTTAAATGTCATTAGGGACAAACACATGTAGAAATAAAATTGGCATTAAACGAAACTACAAACAAACCAAAAATGTAAATTTATATATATATTTTTTGTTACACTCGCGTACATGTATATAGTTCAAAATATAAATGAGGCAGCGTTACTTATATCTTGTGGTAGAGACAGACACCAGATTTTTTGTATACATATACATTAACAGTTTCGAAAAGAAGTACAAGACTTGTTATACTATTACATGCACATAAATGTAACCCAATGAACTGTGTTTAACTGCATGTTGTTCATTGTATTAGATGCAAGGAAGCTGGTACTTGCGCTTCAATAAGCAAAATGCGTTATATATGTTTGCGAGCTATGTACGTGTTTACTGAAAAGCATAAGACAAAAATCAAAGTTATTACCATAAAACATCTTCCATATACAATGATGTGTTATTTCCTGCGTTGAGATGAACTATCATTTGATTACTTACTGTGTGTCGCTTGCTGGCCTCTGCGATACCTCGGCTAATTCTTGTCTAGTATGCTGCCCAGGATAGACTGTACTGGTTAAACAATATGGTAGCCCAGAGGGGTCACTTGATAATCGCCATATCATTACTTCAGCAGTATACTTCAGCTAGCATTTGCTCGCTTTAGTTTGGGGTCTTTTGGTTGGCTTTTATTTGCTTAACTTCCTATCAACAGCTTAGGTCATTTAAGGACGGCCTCCCGTGCGTATGCATGCGTGTGGCGAGTGCGTATGTGTATTTTGGGAGGCTGTGGTATGTTTGTGATAAGTCTCCTTGTGATAGGCCGGATCTTTTAATTAAAGATTGCTGTGTTGGAAAACAGCACACGACGGAAAAAATGCAAGTTGTTATTGATGTCAAGTGTTCAATGGGTAGGTTTCTGTTTCTATTTCACAAGGTTACATGGGTGGCCATGTTATGAGTAACTGTTACACGGGAAGCCGAAGAAGGGGTTGACGGTTAATGGAATACTTGTTTATGGTTCAGATTTGACTAATTCTCAAAGACGTATGCGTCTTTCCGCCAGCGCCTAAACCGGAAACAAGCACTTTGACCGGAAAAGAAAGTGACAGCTATCTCCACTAGTTCTGTATCGCGACTTAACTTTACCGTTGGGCAGTAGTGTCATATCAGTAAATATAGCTGTTAAAGAATTTAACTTTATCAATCTACTCAGGATAATCAAAATGTAATCTGAATGGGATAAAATAAACTTATTTATATACATATTGTATATTGATTGAATCAAAACATGGCTTCACTTGGAGAGTTTTTAGTCGATATCACGATCTCATTTGGAAATATTCCCTTATATTTCCTTATGCGAGGGGCCGCGGTGGCCGAGTGGTTAAGGTATCCCGACACCTTAACACTAGCCCTCCACCTCTGGGTTGCGAGTTCGAAATTACGTGGGGCAGTTGCCAGGTACTGACCGTAGGCTGGTGGTTTTTCTCCGGGTACTCCGGCTTTCCCCCACCTCCAAAACCTGGCACGTCCTTAAATGACCCTGGCTGTTAATAGGACGTTAAACAAAAACAAACCAAACAAACCAAATTCCTTATGCGATATGAAGCCAGACGTGTTCTTGCCGATATTCCTAAGGGTTCCGTTGTCACCTCCTAGTTCTGATTTTGCGAATGTTATTTAACCCAGATTTGACCTAGACTTGATATAGAAAATTATTTTACATATAATTCAAGTATCATTCCACAATTAATAAAAAATAAAGTTATAACTGTAATTATATCTCATGAAAATTTAGGAATATTACAAGCAATCATCAAATTGATCTCTGGCCCAGAGAAATTGTCTGTTGTTAAAAGGGCTATGGTAGGTATTTTTCTCTGTAAAAACCGTATATGTTTCTGCATATGACACTAGTTGGTAAAAGCAGGTACTGAGCTGCCTTACATAGCATGACCAAATAAGTCGGCCTTGATGCTAATCTGTTGACTGGCGTGAATCTACATGACCGCGTAGTGTAAATATGTGTGATGTTTGGATTAGATCAAGTGTGAAGTGTGATACGTTTATAAAGGACATGTGGATACATATATGCAAAGA
Source organism: Pecten maximus (assembly GCF_902652985.1). Taxonomy (NCBI): domain Eukaryota; kingdom Metazoa; phylum Mollusca; class Bivalvia; order Pectinida; family Pectinidae; genus Pecten; species Pecten maximus. Next base: position 9,569,182 of record NC_047033.1, on the reverse strand, counting down.
CAGGCCGCAGTGCAGAATAGCATGTATAATATAGTAAGGATACGACGATTTCACTGAATATCACACAATACGTACTCGCTTGCCTGCATAAATTTGAAGTCCTTCCAACAGCTGGTCTCTCCGGATATGTAGATACATATCGGAGGCCAATACCCCCCATTTGACTTCGCTATAGTTGTAGGCAGGGCGTAACTGCTGTAACCATTGCATCATCGTAAGAAGCGACTAAGCTAATCTTATCTTTTTAACAAATTTAGTTTTCCTAATGTCTCCCTTGTCACTGTCCTGTCTCACCTCAGGCTCTGACCTTTATTAAGCAGAATTGTATATGCAAATTGAACTGTTCCTTGGTATATGCTAAGTAGAATGGCACATGCATATGGTACAATTGGTTTGGTTCGGTTTTATTTGTTTAATGTCCTATCGACGTGCGCACGTGCGTGCATGCGATATGCATGCGTGTTGTGAGTGCCTTTATGTTTTTGGGGGAAGCTGCGGTATGTTCGTGTTAACTCTCCTTGTGATAGTCCGGAACTTTTGATGATTTATACTGCTACCTCACTGAAGCATATTGACGAAGATGTTTGGTTTGGTTTTATTTGTTTAACGTCCTATCAACAGCTTAGGTCATTTAAGGTCGGCCTGTCGTGCGTGCGATATGCATGCGTGTGGCGAGTGCGTATGCGTGTTTTGGGAGGCTGCGGTATGTTTGTGTTAAGTCTCCTTGTGATAGGCGGGAACTTTTGCCGATTTAAAGTGCTACCTCACTGAATCATACTGCCGAAAACACCTAGCAGGACACCCCACCAGGTCACATTATACTCACAACGGGCGAGCCAGTCGCCCCACTCCTTGTATGTTGAGCGCTAAGCAGGAGTAGCAAGTACCGTTTTAAAGACTCTGGTATGTCTCGCTCAGGGGACAGAGCCCACATGCAAAGCCTTCCTCACAGGGGCGAACGCTCAACTAAAGGTCAATTGTGAGGCATTGGCAAGGGAGACATTAGGGAGAAAAAAGGTGTTAAGAGAGAAGAGATAAGATCCAAATTAAGTCGCCTCTTACGATCATGCAATGCGGCAGGTACAATTCTTACGCCCTACCTGCAGGGCAATATTGACGAAGACACCCAGTAGGACACCCATGAGATAAATGAAAACAGATAAAAGCAGTCTGTAGTGCACTGAATTGGCAGGTGCAAGCTCACTGGATCCTCATATATGATTAGATCTCGTCAGGATTATGGTAATCAGGATTAAGATATGTATTTTAGCGATTGATTTCATATTTGACTCCAAAATAGAAAAAAATCATATTAGCCAGGGGTAATGACCCAGATGTCTGTATAATTAATTGTATAAGTACAGTTTCTGAAAAACGAGTATAAAAAAGCCTCAACTCATTCGACAGAACTTTTTTTCTGAACATTTTACATGATAGATATCAAGGACATAAAACAACTTTCATACTCGCTCACACTCAATTTGGTTATCATCATCGACCTGTCATCTTTAAGCCATCATATACCTGGTAGAACCAAAATTTAAAAAATGACACCTTCGGTCAAAATTGGATTCCACACAGTCAGTATAACACCATATTTAATTTTACCAAAGGTCCATAATTGATAATTGGATATGCAAGTTTAAATATCACATTATGATAACAAATTAGCACAATTCATCAGTATTTGTTTTAACCTTTAAAGTCTAGTGCACGTGTACCCAATGAAATGCATAACCTAGGAAAGAAAATACATGAACGTTGCAGTAAAATCAATGTAATGCACTTCATATTTTTCAGCCTTTAGAGAATGATATTTTGAAAAAGGGGGCCACCCTCAAAAGAAAACTAGAAAGGGAAGAAACGAGGAAAAAAATACAGAAGAACAGCAATAGAGGAAAGCAAAGATGAGGGAGAAGATGGATGTGGAGGTCAAAACCATATAAATGCAAAATATGTAAATGTGTGATGGCAATGAAAGCGGAGACAACTTCGGGTCCAATGTGAAATCTGTGAAAGATGGTTCCACTCTGAATGTGTTGGTCTGTCTCCCGAAGATTGGGAAGGCGAGAGCTCGTTTAATAAGTGCAACATTTGCTTGGAGGCAGGAGAGGAATAATTTTGACCCTAATTAACTGCATACTTTCATTTAATGTAATACTGTATATACAGCTAATTCCAATTTTGAACATAAACCCTAACACTTTTCAATATCATTTTACTGTAGGAACCTTGATTAGACTGCTTTTGACAAGACATTCCGTTGGTTTAAATCAGCAATGGCAATGTTCCGCATGCACTTGTTTGTCGATTAGCGGGGACGTTGCGAAATTTGGAGGATATTTTTAACTTAAATTTAACAACAGAATGGTAAGTAATACGACATACTGATTTTAATTGTGGTCTGGAATTGCCTTGGTGTATCCCCTACCAGCGCAGGCGCACAGAATTTTTTTTCATAGAGATGAAGATACTAAGGATATAATTCAAAATAAAGAGGTGCCACACGGGGTCAGTTTACGATATTTCTGTACAATGTTGACGAGAATTGGTCGCCAGCAAGTATTCCTTTACACTACCTCATTCATGGCATTTGGTTGATTCTGTTCCTTGGCCGAGACATACCAGACTATGTAAAATGGTAGCTGCTACTCCTGCTTAGCGCTAGGCCTTATGGGAGTGGGCTAAGTATAATGTGACCGGGTGGGGTGGCCTGCTGCGTGTCTTCGGCAGTATAATTTAGTGAGGTATCAGTTCCGTGCTATCACAAAGAGTCAAACATTCGCCTACACATCACGCATGTATCTCGCAGACAGGGGTTGCCGTCCTTAAACTAAAACTGTCGCCAGGATGTCTGACGAATACTCCACGCCATGAGTACAATGGCATTTTCACACAAAATGGGCAAAATGTGAGTGGCAAGTTCACGCGTTGCTACGGTAGGTTTGTTTTGACTTAATATATTTTGTGGAGGAAGACCTCTGTAAAGTGGGTATCAAATATAATTATGTATGTGTCTTTATTTGGGAAATGGAACTTAAAGTTTGAGATAGTGGAAAGATTGAAAATCTCCACATTGTACTGGTCATTCCTAAAAATGTTGAAAAAGATCCGTTGAAAACTGAGCGAATGCACAGCCGGACAAAGTTAAATTTGTCTACGGAGAGTAATCAATTTTTTACATAAAAGGGGCATAACTCACGGAAAACGGGGTAAAAATGCAAAATCTTTCCAGGAGGCACACCTCCACATTGTACCGGTCATTCCAACAAAATTTGGAAAAGAAGAAAGTTGTTAAGAAAGAAGAGAAAAGATAAGATCCCAAATTTAGCCGCCTCTTACGATCATGCAATGGGGGCACCAGGTACAATTCTTTCGCCCTACAAGCAGGACAGCCGACCCGAAAAAACTGAATCCCTTTGGTACAACTTAAGAAGTTTGAAATGTGAATAGTTTTCGCACGGTGGATGACGACGGACAAAGCGCGATGACTAAAGGTCATTCTGACCATTCCGATAACCTAAAAAGAATACGGGCATAATAACGAAACCAATTCAAACTAAAAATAGATTAAAGAGCGGCAAAATATATAGATCCACATGGCGACTCATGACAAAGTACCTGGAGAATAAGAACAGGTGCTCCTGAAGATAAGGGTCTTCTAAATCATCGACGACACTACAACTTTAATCCACAGTCTCAAATTTTAGTGAATACACTTGTAATATATATTGAAACTTACAGCTTTTTCACATATTTTACCTTTTATGTTTATTCATATTTGTCACACATATTTCATAGTAGGAGTTTGATGAGTTTAACGACTCGGGACACTTTCACAAAAACAACTTAATGAAATGATTAAGTATCTAACGGCTAAAAGGAATAGATTGTACCATGATTGTAAATCTTTTAGGATGGCATATAACATGGTATATTCGCTTTTTAACAAAGCGTTGATTTCATTTCATGAATGCAATTATTGATCAAAACTTTTTACTCTATTGTCGTCATACAACAATAGAGTTTTGACCAGGTATTTAAAAAACAATTAGTCCAGGAAAGCGTGAAGAAACTTATAGGCAACCAAATTAAAACATAATAAACTATTCCTGAAAACTTTTATGAAATTGACAATAGAAAATAACAAGTAGTTATGCAAAAGCGGAAAACCACAGTAGCAAGCGAGTAAAATGAATCGGAGAGAAGATATTGAGCTGTAACAACGAAAAATGAACCTGCTGTATATGCTGTCGATTATTTATGGTTTAGGTTTGATACCATAATCGAATTATTTTTGTAAACAATGTGAGGACAAGAATTTTTACCAAAATTAATAAGTCTTTACCGAGAAGACTTGATGAAACGGATACCAGCACCAGTAGAAACCTCTCCGTCTGGACCAGGCTGGGCACGGCATCTCTTGTGTCCAAGGTTTTTGTGTTTTTAATGCGATAACAGAATTGCTGTTCTAACCGTCCTTACAGTCACAGAAGAATTGTACAACAAACACAAGAACATCTTAAATAATAATTCTAAATGTACCTTTAAAATCAAAAACTTTTCAATTATTAATTCTTTATGTTGTAGTTGAATTGGGTTATGATGATGCATTAAATATTTCAATCAAAATTCATTAAAATTCACTTACACACTCGATAAACCCCAGTGAACTTTTGCCAATTTTGTAAGTCGGCTTGAACAGAAATATACCGCTGAGTAAAATAGTCGGTACTATGGTGATCGGGCCCACGAATTGGAGAAGGAAGCCAACTGTACCCGTCATCCAATCAGGCATTGGACCACACCCGCTAGGATCAGCCAGCCCTGGAACTGTAATATAAGTCAGTTACAAAGGTATCAACAATATGATATATCACAAATTGAACACATAATTCTTCACCGTGTGAGCAAAAATGTTATAAATAATTTCACTATTGTGTATTCAGTTTTAATGAAAATACGTATAAACATCAATATCATCTTCTATGGGACATTTGAGTAGATTGTATTGATCTACAAACTGCAAGAGAGTTCCTAAACAAAACAAGTCTTGAGTAGCCATAGTCACATATCATTTTAAAGCTGTTAACGTTAGTGTATCAACATTTTAGATTATATTTCGTTTCATACCTTATTCTATTCGCCATTTTTGGCTCTTGTGATTTCTCTGATATGGTAGGCCGTTAAGAATGTAATAATAATACAAATGACTTTTTAGAATTAGAATTAGATTATTTTATTTTGGATGAATCTGTTTCTAGTGTGACAAACAATCAAAATGAACACCCTTCTGGCTGTGTCGGCAATTGCTGACAGTACAATCTGATCAGGTAATGCAATTTGTCTTGCATATTAATAACAGTGATTTTCAAATTTTTATCTTCTAAAATTTCAGTTTGACTTTGATGTGTTTCTCCGGGTGTCCTTCTTATTTGGCATTGCTGGACCCTAAATTACTCAAATGGTCATAAAACAACACAATACTTATTCGCCGTTCGCCGAAAGCTTTCTTTACAAGAGAGCAAAGACGTTCATGAAACATCTAATTTTAACATTACTTGCATCAAAACGATAAAGCTTGAAACCGGAATGATGATTCATCAGACATCTGATCATGGACAGTTGTTGATTTTTTTTATCCTGTCTGTTTTGAATTGTTACCATGTAAAAATTGGAACTTTTCACCGAAAGTACCATTTCTGTGATACTCCTTGTGATGAGGACGAATCTAATCATCAGGGCAGCAGACAGAAACAAGAGGTCCGAGAACCAGCTTCCTCCCAACAGGGTCTTCACATGGATGACTTTACAGTGACGACTACAACACCTGTCCGGGCGCGGTGGATATTAACAACCATGGAAGATGTTGTTCGGTGGGCAAGAATGCAGTTCAAACCTCGGAAGTCAAGGAGCTAGGTCATAAAAAGAGGCAAGGTAACAGAGAAGTTCAAAATGAAGATCCAGGGAAATGACATTCCACCCATAGAGAATAACCTGATAAAGTGTTTGGGAAAGCAGTAATCAAGTTTGAACGATGCAAACACCAAGAGATTACAAGCACAATTAAGTACATGAAGAACTGGAGAAAGTTGACAAGATCTTACTACAAGGGAAGTTCATGGCGTAGCACTACCTCGACTGACATGGCCTCTCACATTGTACGAGTTACCACAACAGCGGGAACTTAAATTTGGAGAGAGCAATCAAGAAGTCCCTGTGTATGTGGCTTAGAGCGCTGCGTAGTTTCACAACTGTCTGTCTTTATAGCACATCGGAAAAACTTAAGCTCAAAATGTCATCATTCGAAGAAGAGTTATAGGGTGAAGGAAAGGCAGGTGATGACTGCGAGACTCCGTGGATAAAAATATCCGAAATAATGGAGTCAACACCAGAACGGGAAGGAAATGACCCGTAAGCATCGAAATGTGAAAACAATTCAAAAAGTAATTGTTTATTCATGGATGGTAACATATGAACTGTTGTTTTCAGGAATTTAGTGACTAATGACTTTGAAGGCGAATATTTCTCGAGTTGGCCTAATGGCATATTAAAACTTTATTTTCATATGTACTCTGACCAAAACTTTTTTGTAAATATGTCCAAAGGCTAACACAGTACATAAGGAATTTGTGAAATGCCACGGTTAAATTTGCTATTTTTCATGCACCGACGTCATGACATGGTGATCAGAGTATACTACACTCATACAAGATGCAAGGATACAATGATGTTAGCACGGTGACGGAAGAGGCAGGACGTGTCTTTTACAGCTTAACTTTTATTTTACGGTGTTTGGTAAACATTTGGTGAAGGTTACATTTAATACTTCCCGATAGTGATATTATCTACATGTGTCTCCATCTCCATCAATTTTACCATAACTTCGCTAGCAAGCGAGATATTTGTGATTTTTGAACTTTTTTATGTGTTTTGCCATTTTATCCCGCCCGCCATCTTGATTCGCCCGCTATGATCAGACCTTTTTTTAAACCAGGATGGTGCCTTCTGGAGGAACTGCATATCGAGGATATGAAAGGAAATAAACCCGAACACATCATAAGGGCCTATAATAAGTTAGCATCAGGAGCTAAGGGGACGCGGCTCTTTACTATCAATATGTACCACACTCCTTGCTCCCTCTTAATAAATGGAAGAAATGCTTCCCTCTTCCAAGATGACATCCTACCTGATATTATTGAGGCAATACAGAGAAATCCAAACAAGAGTAAACCAGATAGACACATAGCATAAGAGTGTAGAGAATCCAACAGCATGCACAAGCATGATAGGGAATCAAAGCATGATAGATCAGGCCCCCTCCCTGTGAAATGGATGGTGATCTAGTCAATCATGACATATGTACCCATTGCCAAGTAGTAGTAAACTCTGAAGGGATACAATGCGACGTATGTAATAGATAGTTCCACTACGTATGCGAAGATATAGACTCGTGGACTTCTACAATGACGATGCACCTTATAGCTGTTTGGCATTCCGTCACCTAAACTCTCTCGGGTATTCAACAGCACTCTACTTCTTCACGCCATATTGATTCTCTCCTGAATCCACACAATGATGAACTATACGCTATAGCGACAACCTTGAATTATTAGTCTGCAAGTCTATATACCAAAATCAGCTCCGCAAGCCCCTATAATGACAAACCATCAGTACTATTGAGCCCACTTAACTCTGTCAATACAGACCTAGCTTCAGACCAGGACCATCAAATAGCGGTTCAAAACCCAGATCGTGCTCATCAAATAGCAAGAGATTTTTCCTTTCTCTAACAACATAAGAGAAACAACGAAACGAGCAAGTACAACTACAAAACAAAAAAGGGACGTATACAAAGGAACCTATTCTTGATTGGTTTAGTTTGTCTTGGTCATTTAAGGACGTGCCAGGTTTTGGAGGTGGAGGAAAGCGGGAGTACCCGGAGAAAAACCACCGGCCTACGGTCAGTACCTGGCAACTGCCCCACGTAGGTTTCGAACTCGCAACCCAGTGGTGGAGGGCTAGTGTTAAAGTGTCGGGACACCTTAACCACTCGGCCACCTCGGCCCCTATTCTTGATTCGGAGGAGTTGAAGCAAAAAGTTGAATATTCTACCACTTTGATCGCTTAATTATTGTAGAAAGTCATCGCGCTTGAAAAAACAAACAGCCTAATACGTAAAAACCAAAGTCAATGCAAATGCAGTGAAGATGTAGTACACCATCGTCCACCACAATTTCATCACGGCAATTACAACTCTAACAATGAAAACTTAGCTGAGAAGATTCAAAATCTCCACTTAGAAATGAGAATCTCCCGACTTGAAACCAACCAGAAAATTGTACAACTAAAAAAAAAATATAGAAACAATTCGGATCTAGAAGCAGTCTCTACAACCATCCCCATAGACAACGTCATTGATCAGATTACATCTGTATTGAAGACAGCTGAACAACAACGTTCCCAACTGAAAAAAAGCAACAAGGCAATAGAAAGAAACCTAGAACATAAAACCACCAACAAAGAAATTAAAGAGGCTTCACTGATAGCAGCCCTATACATTAATTGTCTTAACAGATTTATCAAAACCCAGACAATTCCACCAGCAATAAAAAGAGGTATTCTCACACCTATCTACAAAAAAGGGAACACCTGACAACCCTGGAAACTACTGTGGCATATCTCACTCCAATCATCCTCAAAACTTTTGAGCAGATCACCCGTAAAAGACACAATCCAAACTACAAACAGGGTTCACCAAAGGGACATAACCTTTTGTCTCAGCCCTTCCTACTGACTGAGTGCCAGCTAGAATCTAATCCAAACGAGGTACAATGCTCATTACCATATTGGATACCCAGAGGACATTTGATGTGGTTGACCATGACTTGCTTCTACAACAGCTGTATTTTGACGGCATTCAGGGCAAAGACTGATCACTCATAAAAGATCTGTACCACGAGATGACCTCAGTCGTACGCTAGTCAGGATACATTTAAGATACCATAGACCTGCAGCAAGGAGTAAGACATGGAGGAATTCTCTCAACTGATCACTATCAAAGATATAACAATCCCTTACTACTACAGCTGAAGGATGACCATGATGGAGTGATGATAGGTACCACAAGAATACAACACGTAACTTGTGCATATCACTTGGCCTTGGTCTCAAACTCTACAATTTAGATGGGAAACATGATAAGATCAGTAGAGCAGTACAGCAATGAAAATAGGCATAAGATTAACCCAACCAAGAGCTTAATCATCCAGTTCCATTCGAAATACCGCAAATATTACAAGAAAAGAAGATTACAAAAGAACAAAGGACTATCCACCTGGGAATTACAAGGTCAGCAGATGGAAAGACCAACACGGAGGGAAAATATCACAAGGCAGAAGAACAGTATACAGTATACTCCTTAATGAGAACGGGATGTCACGGCAAAACTAGACTCGCTCAGTCTATAAAAGCACACATATGGTCAACATATGTAGTTCCTAGACTGATATATGGACTTGAGACAATAATATTAGCATTAAAGAACGAGACTGACCAAGACAAATTCCAAACGAAATGTCTCAAACAAGTACAACGTACATCTCCCTGATAGGACAGCAAATGTAGCCACATGCGCACTACTTCAAACCAAACTCTATAGAATACGAAGTAACAACGAGACAGGCCGCGGTCAAGCTCCATCATGATAGCAGTATATTCTCCGAAGCATGTCAACCTACAACCTACAACACGGATTTCGTTTTTCAAGATCTTGTGAAACACAACTTACTACATTCATCCATGCCCTTGCCCAAAACGCTAACACAAACACACAAACAGACATCATCATTATGGACTTTGCCAAAGCCTTCGACAAAGTACCACACAAAAGACTTCAGTACAAACTTAAATTCTATGGGATTACAGGGAACACACTCGCATGGATAACAGACTTCTTGACACACCGCACCCAAACAGTAGTACTTGATTGGAAACACTCGGACAAAATACCAGTTACATCAGGAGTACCCCAAGGAACCTGTTTGGGACCCATCCTCTTCCTCATCTACATAAATGACTTAGCAGATTACATTAAACACAGCACCCTCAGAATTTTTGCAGATGACAGCATCATTTACAAAACAATACACAACATCAATGACGCAACCAATCTAGAACAAGACATAGACACAGCAGGCAAATAGGAACACGATTGGCTGATGACCTTTCACCCCGACAAATGCAATATCATATCCACATCCAATAAACGCACAAAAATTAAATACCCATACAAACTCCACAACCACACATTACAAGTAGATTCCAGCAAGTACTTAGGCATAACATTACTGAACAACCTTAAATGGGACACGCATATAAACAATATGACATCAAACGCAAACAAATCCCTAGGATTTTTGAAACGGAACCTAAAAATAAACTCACAACACATCAAAGAACATGATTTCAAGGTCATTGTTAGACCCAAACTGGAATACTGCTCCTCCATATATGGGACCCTCACCACACAAGTCAAATAAACCAGTAAAAAAAAGATACAACGCAGAGCAGCACGATACGTACAAAACAGATACCACAACACAAGCTCGGTACAAGACATGCTAGACAACTTAAATGGGCCATCACCACAAACAAGAAGACTACAAACAAGACTCATTCTGTTCTACAAAATCATACACCAACATGTATCCATAGAATCAGAGACCTATATACTGAACCAGACATGCACACCCCTACACTTACAAACACATATCTGCTACCAAGGACACATAAATCTTTCCTCACACAATTACACAATGGAACCTCCTCCCGGTAGCAGCAGTACATGCACAGTGCACCACACTAGAGGGCTTCAAGGCACACATACCACACTGCGCACTCGTGAAAAATATCAAAATATTAGCCACACGAGTGAAATATATTTGTTATTACTGAAGACACTGTTAGATATTCTGTTTATTACATTTTTTATCAACGAAAAACCTACCCCGTATGCTAACTAGGCCAACAGCGATAATTTGTAAACAAAAAAAGTAGTTTCCCCTGTACACATGTCCAGGTGCTGACATATATGTCGGGCTTTCTGATTGGTCAATTATTTTGGTATTTTCTAATCATTTATTTGATTGGTCAAATCAGCAAAAGTGATTTTATAGAATGAATAATTTTTGATATTTCACTGGTAAAAATGTAATAAATACACTTATCTCAACCACTCCGTCAGAAACAGAATGGAAAACACTACTAAGAGAAGCGATAAACTGTAAAGTATAGGAGGACTGGTGAAACGAAATAAAAACCAAAAACCAAACCTTCATTGACCAAACATCTATTATGTCCAACGAGCTGAGACCAAAGCTAGACTCCTTACAGGAACATAAATACTAGTCTAACAGAGCCAACTTGCAAACTCTGCAACTTAAATCCAGAAACTAGAGAACACTTTATTGCAGTATGCACCAAACTCAATCACATATGCAGCATATACAACGTCAAAATAGCAAACCATCTTGGGCTCAAAATAAAGGACATTGCGGATATTGAACCCCATATATACACAGCTTATTCTCGACTGCACACTTCCCGACGTTCCTGCAACTCTTCAACCAGATCAACAGAGTATAGAAATCTTTGAACTGTACACCAGAGAACTTCTACAATCGCTACATGCCAACAGAGTCCAAATCCTCTCTAAGATGTTGTGATAACTGCGAAGAAGAATTATCTCCCCTTACCCCTGATTTTCATCGCCAGATGGAGACACGTATGTGTTTTAAATTACATTTCCAGTCTATATAGATAACTTTTTGATTTTATCCAAGTATCTTTAATCAACGCCACACCAATCCTATAACCAGAGCTTATGCTCTGGATGCTCTGACAAGTCAATAGAGGAATTTGAGAAGAACAGAACAGAACAGATGGCGGTGCAATAGCCCTTAACCGTACTTCAGCAAGCTGGTGGTGCAATAGCCCTTAACCGTACTTCAGGTAGCTAAAGGTCTCTGGCTATTTTTTTTAGTTCCAACGCCAACCTACATGGGGCGTATGTATGGTTGCTCGTTAGGGTCAAGTATCAAATCTCACATTCTCGCACTCTCGACCTTAGGTTGAAAACGCAATAATGCGAAAACTCGACGGCGAGGGAGCGAAAATGTGAAAATGCGAAAGAGCGAAAATGCGAAAACTCGACGGCGAGAATGCGAAAACGCGAGATTAATCTCGCACTCTCGCCGTCGCGATTTCTCGTCGTCGCGATTTCTCGTCGTCGAGTTTTCGCATTCTCACGTTTTTGACCTGAGGTCGAGAGTGCGAGAATGCGAGATTAGGCCTTAACGGCCGTCCTCGCACTCTCGCTTCCTCGCATATATATATTTATATATATATCCAACATCATGTATGCCCCTAATACGCGAACTTCTTTACGCGAGAGTGCGAGGACGGCCGTTAAGGCCTAATCTCGCATTCTCTACCTTAGGTCGAATACGCGCTGTCGCATTGTCGCTGTCAAGTTTTCGCATTCTCGCATTTTCGCTCCCTTGCCGTCGTGTTTTCATGTTCTCGTGTTTTTCGACCAAAGGTCGAGAGTGCGAGATTTGATACTTGGCCCTAACGAGTCACAAGCTTCTCACCGTGCAATCCTCTAACATTTTTGTGAGTACCCGTAACCGATTCTACAACATGGCGTAACAATTGTATGTCCTTGAGTGTATGATGAGATATCGGGATGAATGATCTGACCAATGACTGTTTGGTCACTGTAACATTTAAAGGTATGAATGTGGTGTGAAGCTGCACTTTGCGGATAGCTTTAGATGGAAGAAGATGAATGCCATCTGTGCCAATGGTTTGATAAAGATGGGTATGGTGAACTAAACATGGAACCGTGTTTAAAATATTGCTGCATTAATAAAAGACAATTTTAACATTTGTATATGATTGATGTGTTTGGAGTGTAGTTTATTTTATGAACAGGGTGGTACCGACATATTTACACATATAACTTGAAAATCATTATAATTATAGTCGTGCGAATCAGGTTACACTGAACTTGGCTATATATAAAGGAATGGGGTAGAAAAGCAGTATATTGTGGATAAACATGTTAAAAGTATTAATGATGTATGTATTAAATACAAAATACTGTATCGGGGGGCATATAGCTGGGCCATATTTACTGTGTTAGTACATTGCACTGGCAACAGGGGTCTGGGGATTTTCAATTTTGTTTTGTTTTATATTTTAAAATCAAATTGTGCCATTTGGTTGTATTTGGACTATTTAAACATCTGATAAGACAAAATCATTTGGATAAGTCAATGTATATGCAGACACGTAACACGTGTAAGGTACTGGTCAGTAAGTAAGATGACGCAAAATGGTCAAAGAATTCAGAACAAATGTCTAGTGTGAGCATTCTTGACTTATTGAAAATTAATAATTTTTAGGAAACACCGGCTTATGTGCTTGTACATGGCAGCTACGCGACAGTATATATATATATTTATTTAACAAAAATCATGTGGAAAATAAAACAAAAAGTTGGAAGATATATTTCAAATAATTTATTGTTAAACAAGCTTATATAATGTTGGTAAATATGGCAGCATAAATGTAGCAATAATTAACATATACACCAAATTAATTTGAATGTTTATTTATTATTGTAAACTTTACTTTCAAGATTCAGGAATAGAACATTGAAAGTTAAGATACAGCAAGTACCACTACATATTAATTAACCAAATACATGGTTAGATACATGTATAGAGAAAGTTTAAAACAACGTAAGGGTTTTCTTTTGTTTCAGATTTATTATAAAAATACACAGGAGATAAACGTTATATATTACAACTGACCAACTCATTCACATGTTAATTCATTTGTTCATTTTATTTTCAAAACGAGATGTCAAAAGACAAAAAAGCATGTAGAGTGGGTTGAAATTCAGATTTAGTTTTTTTAAAAGGAGGTCAAAGGTCACTGTCAAGGTCAGCAGGTCCGCAAATGTATTACTGATGTAAAGTTCTTGTCACAAGGATCACACATGTGAAATACATATACATCATCTGTATCCTCATTAGTATTGCCACAACACTGTTTTATAACAAAAGGCCCATGGGCCTTAATGGTCACCTGAGATTTGAAATATTTTAGTTAATTTAATTGACCCTTTTTGGCCCCACCCATCAGCCCCTGGGGGTCAGTCAGGACCAACATGTGCATGCCATCAAACTGTCATCACATGTTGATAATATTAACCAAGTTAAAATGAATTCCAATCGAAATCAAACAAATTAGAGTCAAAAATGTGATTTCCCTATATAAACTATAGTAAAGGTTACCCCCTCCCCAGGGGCAAACGTGAGACCCCAGGGTCATGAAATTCACAATTTTGGTAAAGCACCTAAGACCCTTCCATCTATGAAGAGTGTTTGATTCCACCATATCTGAGAAGAGAGATGATTTTTGAAGTTTTAGTCAATTTGACCCATTTTAGCACCGCCCCTCATGCCCCTGGAGGGTGGGGACCGTATAATTCACAATTTTGGTTGACCTTTAGCCATAGAAGCTTCCAACCAAATTTCATTGAATTTGGTTTAGGGGTTTTGGAGAAGAAGTCGAAAATGTAAATGGTTTACGGACGGCCGACGCACGGCGACGGACAAAAGGCGATAAGAATAGGTCACTTGAGACTTTGTCTCAGGTGACCTAAAAACTAAAATCTCAACGCTGGGGGTATAGCCATGAGATGCACATACAGTTGTGACTCCCCTGGACTTTGTCCCAGCGAGTTAAAAATCATGTTTTAACATAGAAATCTTTCTTCTTCACGTCTAGATATATTGGGCATCAAAGGTTTGGTTTGTTTGGTTTGTTTTTGTTTAACGTCCTATTAACAGCCAGGGTCATTTAAGGACGTGCCAGGTTTTGGAGGTGGAGGAAAGCCGGAGTACCCAGAGAACAAGAGATCCCAGAGGGATCTTGGCGCCCACCATTGAATGATCTTTATAGGTTCCATGTCAGATTGATCTTTTCTCTACTTTTCCCTTCCTCTAAGTCTTACTAATCTGTGTAAATTCAGAAACAGCCCTCTAGTACTTTTCAAACAAGGGGAACCTATATATAAAATTTAAGATTTTGCGATAATGGCTGTCTGTTGTTTTCGGATTGGTCCCAAAATGCAACACCAGGGACCAAGGGGAACCTACATATGAAATTTGAGAAAGATCCCTTCAGTACTTTCTGAGAAATAGCGATAACAAACTTCAATTGGACCTAAATACGAAAATTTGAGAAAGATCCCTTCAGTACTTTCTGAGAAATAGCGATAACAAACTTCAATTGTCTAAATCCAAGATGGCTGCCTGTCGGCCATGTTTGTTTTCCGATCGGTCTCAATATGCAATATGCATAACTAGGCACCAAGGGCAATCTACATATGAAATTTGAGAAAGATCCCTTCAGTACTTTCTGAGAAATAGTGATATTAAACTTCAATTGTCAAAATCCAAGATGGCTGCCTGTCGGCCATGTTGTTTTCCGATAGGTCTCAAAATGCAATATGCATAACTAGGCACCAAGGGAAACATACATATGAAATTTGAGAAAGATCCCTTCAGTACTTTCTCAGAAATAGCGATAACAAACTTCAATTGTCAAAATCCAAGATGGCTGCCTGTCAGCCATGTTGTTTTCCGATTGGTCTTAAAATGCAATATGCATAACTAAGCACCAAGGGGAATCTACATATGAAATTTGAGAAAGATCCCTTCAGTACTTCCTCAGAAATAGCGATAATAAACTTCAATTGTCAAAATCCAAGATGGCTGCCTGTCGGCCATGTTGTTTTCCGATTGGTCTCAAAATGCAATATGCATAACTAGGCACCAAGGGGAACCTATATATGAAATTTGAGAAAGATCCCTTCAGTACTTTCTCAGAAATAGCGATAACAAATTTCAATTATCAAAATCCAAGATGGCTACCTGTCGGCCATGTTGTTTTCCGATTGGTCTCAAAATGTAATACGCATAGCTAGGCACCAAGGGGAGCCTACATATAAAATTTGAGAAAGATCCCTTCAGTACTTTCTCAGAAATAGCGATAACAAACTTCAATTATCAAAATCCAAGATGGCTGCCTTTCGGCCATGTTGTTTTCCGATTGGCCTCAAAATGCAATATGCATAACTAAGCACCAAGGGGAGCCTACATATGAAATTTGAGAAAGATCCCTTCAGTACTTTCTCAGAAATAGCGATAACAAACTTCAATTGTCAAAATCCAAGATGGCTGCCTGTCGGCCATGTTGTTTTCCGATTGGTCTCAAAATGCAATATGCATAACTAGGCACCAAGGGGAGCCTACATATGAAATTTGAGAAAGATCTCTTCAGCACTTTCTCAGAAATAGCGATAACAAACTTCAATTGTCAAAATCCAAGATGGCTGCCTGTCGGCCATGTTGTTTTCCGATTGGTCTCAAAATGCAATATGCATAACTAGGCACCAAGGGGAACCCACATATGAAATTTGAGAAAGATCCCTTCAGTACTTTCTGAGGATTAGCGATAACAAGAATTGTTTACGGACGGACGGAGGGACGGACACGGAGGGACGGACGGACGGACGGACGGACCACGGACGGACCACGGACGCAGGGCGATTTGAATAGGCCACCATCTGATGATGGTGGGCTAAAAACCACCGGCCTACGGTCAGTACCTGGCAACTGCCCCACGTAGGTTTTGAACTCGCAACCCAGAGGTGGAGGGCTAGTATTAAAGTGTCGGGACACCTTAACCACTCGGCCACCACGGCATCAAAGGACTGTATAAAAAGACACACAAGTGGGTAGCACCTTCAAATAGATTACAGTATATACCGAATCATAAATATACAAGAGATCCCAGAGGGATCTTGGCGCCCACCATTGAATGATCTTCATAGGTTCCATGTCAGATTGATCTTTTCTCTACTTTTCCCTTCATTTTACTAATCTGTGCAAATTGAGACATCCCTCCAGTACTTTTCAAATAAGGGAATCCTAGCTATATAAGAAATTTGAGATTTAACGATAATGGCTGTTTGTTTGCCAGGTTGTTTTCAGGACAGACTGGTCCAAAAATGCAATACAAGGGACCAAGGGGAACCTACTTATGAAATTTGAGAAAGATCCATTCAGTACTTTGAGAAATAGAGATAACAAACTTCAATTGTCAAAATCCAAGATGGCGGTCTGTCGGCCATATTGTTTTCCAATTGATCTCAAAATGCAATTAGCATAACGACGCACCAAGGGGAACCTCCATATGAAATTTGAGAAAGATCCATTCAGTACTTTCTCAGAAATAGCGATAACAAACTTCAATTGTCAAAATCCAAGATGGCTGCCTGTCGGCCATCTTGTTTTCCGATTGGTCTCAAAACGCAATATGCATAACTAGGCACCAAGGGAAACCTACATATGAAATTTCAGAAAGATCCATTCAGTACATTCTCAGAAATAGCGATAACAAACTTCAATTGTCAAAATCCAAGATGGCTGCCTGTCGGCCATTTTGTTTTCGGATTGGTCACAAAAAGCAATATGCATAACTAGGCACCAAGGGAAACCTACATATGAAATTTCAGAAAGATCCATTCAGTACTTTCTCAGAAATAGTGATAACAAACTTCAATTGTCAAAATCCAAGATGGCTGCCTGTCGGCCATGTTGTTTTCCGATTGGTCTCAAATCGCAATATGCATAACTAGGCACCAAGGGGAACCTACATATGAAATTTGAGAAAGATCCCTTCAGTACTTTCTCAGAAATAGCGATAACAAACTTCAATTGTCAAAATCCAAGATGGCTGCCTGTCGGCCATGTTGTTATCCGATTGGTCTCAAAATGCAATATGCATAACTAGGCACCAAGGGGAACCTTCATATGAAATTTGAGAAAGATCCCTTCAGTACTTTCTCAGAAATAGCGATAACAAATTTCAATCGTCAAAATCCAAGATGGCTGCCTGTCGGCCATTTTGTTTTCTGATTGGTCTCAAATCGCAATATGCATAACTAGGCACCAAGGGGAACCTACATATGAAATTTGAGAAAGATTCCTTCAGTACTTTCTCAGAAATAGCGATAACAAACTTCAATTGTCAAAATCCAAGATGGCTGCCTGTCGGCCATGTTGTTATCCGATTGGTCTCAAAATGCAATATGCATAACTAGGCACCAAGGGGAACCTTCATATGAAATTTGAGAAAGATCCCTTCAGTACTTTCTCAGAAATAGCGATAACAAGAATTGTTTACGGACGGAGGGACGGACGGACGGACGGACGGAGGGACGGACGGACGACGGACCACGGACGCAGGGCGATTTGAACAGCCCACCATCTGATGATGGTGGGCTAAAAACTGCATTTTAAACCAACATTAAACACATCTCAACCCTTTGACCTTGAAGGTAGGCCAAGGTCATTCATTTTAACAAACTTGGTAGGCATTTATCCCAGCATGCTGGTGGTCCAATATCATGACTCCTGGTCCTCTTGGTTATTGAAAGAGAGTTGTTTAAAGATCTTAACACATTTGACCCCTGTGACCTTGAAAGAAGGTCAAGGTCATTGATTTGAACAAACTTTGTAGCCTTCATCCCAACATGCTATTTGGCCCAATACCATGACCCTAGGCATCTTGGTTATTGTGAAGAAGTAAATTGTTTATGACGAAAGACGTAGGACAAAAGGCGATCACAATACGTCATAAGAGATTTCGTCTTTAGTAACCCAGTAAAAAGAAACTGAACAGATCTTCAAATCCAGAAGGGTGCTTTATCCCCATAAATTAATCAATTTCCAATAATTTTTTTTAATAATTTCACGGCATCCTGTCAACCCTTGATAGTATGTTTTTGATCTCCCAAAATCGAATTGACTCTTGGGATTGAAGGAACATGTCTATTTTACATAATGTTTTGACCCTTAACATTTCTGAGAGATAGTGATTTGACTTCTGAAGTCAAGGGTCAAGTTAATGTCCTGTAATTTAAATATAAAAAAGGTATAATAATTTAAGTGTATAAGCTTTCCAAGGCAAATCAAAAGATATGGCACCATGCAGAAAGTACACGTTGACTACTCTGGAATCTGTTATGGAAGCATAATAGCTGTGATCAAGATACAGAAGCCACAAGGTAGCATTAAGGCAAGGTTTGTTAAGTTTGGTACAGTGATGTAAGAAATTGGTCATCATTGTTTATATGGAACAAATCAAGGGACTAATAGCAGAATAATTATAATTGACTTCCAAAATTATCTCATAAAATAATATCTTACATTTTAATTTGAACACAAGATAATTTGTGATTAGTGAATCATATGCTAATTAATGCACTTGCACCAACTTGATATTATAAATATGACTGTTAAAAGAGACATATATAGATATCTATATATGTCTCTGCTGTTAATTGGATCACATATCCAAAATGACATATGGATCATCTGATTTCAAACGAACTTTTGAAATACTTAAATAGAATCTATATATTAGTACAAATATTAAAAACGCTGGAAACCAAACTTAGTGTTAAAGGTGAAAAATGTGAATCGCTCTCTTCAAATTACGTCATCGTACTATATCAAAATTTTATACCGATATGTAAATCATGACATACATCAAATATTAGTAAATATTCCGAATATTGTAATAACACAAGATACTTGGATATATATTACCTAATGTTTCCTTGCATACATTTGGAAGATCGTGAACACAAAATATTTGGACAGTAAAATGATCACGAGTAAATATAATCTTTTAAATATGGACATTAAATCACATTGTTCAGCTGTTTCGGACTTTTAATAACTTGTCAAATACTGTATACGTATTAAGGTTTATTCAGTGCACATGGTATGTTATTGTTCTCCGACATATTTTCAATCAGGTATGTATCTTTTGTGTGTATCAATGAAATAGTCAGCAGTATATATTTATTTATTAGATAATAAAAAGAAACATACAACATCGTCAAAATACTGCATACAAAATCAAACTCAAAACCGAAGTAACTAAAAAAATAAATTACCGAATACTGAACTTAAAAACTGTGACTGCAAAAAAACATAAATTTGTTTTATATTGTTTAAGTCTTTTTAATATAGTAAGGTCATCACAAGCTGGTTTTTTCAAATGATGAGTCCATTGACGAACACTTTATAGTGTCATCATACTGAAATGCCATACTTTTGAATGCAGTGTTGATAGGCTTTTAAGGATATGCATGATTACATGTACATCAGAATTGATTTATTTGCCAAGTAGCTACAATGGCATTGGATTAACTGATATTTAGATACATGTATATGTACTTGTTCAGGAAATATATTGTATTCAATATAAGAAGATGCAACAGCTGAAAAGAATTAAGAAATGTGTTTTTTCTCAAGTCCATCAATATCATCAGCTTTAAATGAAACAATGAACATTCTCATGATAACATTGATGAAAAATTAAACATGCAATGGAAAAATAAACAATACATACCCGGTATCTATTATTCAGAAAATTAAAAAATAATATATTGGAAACAGTTGTATTATGACAACTTAGTAACATCACAATTGGCCGTTCATCACTGTATCACATTAAATATAGACGTTTCAAAGGTTTCCCCTAATGACTTGTATATTATGCAAATTACATTGAAAAGATACTGTTTTAAATCACTTAATAAGTTTACAGTAGATATTAATGTTTAGACACATAAACTAAAAACAGCATGAACACATTAACTGAAACAATTTTACATCAACAGCATAATCATTATATATATGTACATTTGTATATACAAATTCCACACAACCCATTCAGCTTCATTCATAAAGGTAACTAACAAACGAAGTCTGGAGATCTACACTCCAACTGATCCACACTGACTTCACTAGTGCATACTGTTACACTTGGTTTATTTTGTTTAACATCCTATTAACAGCCAGGGTCATTAAAGGACGTGCCAGGTTTTGGAGGTGGAGGAAAGCCGGAGGAAAACCACCGACCTACTGCCAGTACTAGGCAACTGCCCCATGTGGGTTTTGAGCTCGCAACACAGAGTTGGAGGGCTAGTGGTAAAGTGTCGGGACACCTTGACCACTCGGCCACTGTGGCCTCTAATACTGTTACACAATATTATTTTACAATTATTAACCTCGGGTCCTCACCTGATTCAGCTGAACAAAGACCCGTGATCCATTTGTTTGTTTCATACATTTCATATATATGTTAATGGTAGTTACCGGTAGTATTGGTATAAACATCAGAAGTTTATCGGGAGGCTTTCAAAAATATGAAAACAAAACATCAGAATTCTAAGCCTCATGGTATTTCTGACGCCAACATTACAAAAGATTGATATACAATGTAATAAATGGATGTCTAGTGATATCCTAAATCTTATTTTTCCAAAGCAATAATTTTACAATTTTGTTGACGGCTGTATCTCATTTTCCATACATTATATTAATTTAATTACTACAGCATGCCATAGGGACAATAATGGACCTTTAGAGACACATTAACAGAATTCAAGACTCCTTAACTAAAATGAAAATAATTCAAATGCTTAAACGGTATATTGCCAAGATGCATAATTATACATGCGTAAGATTATGCCAATATCTACTGTTTAAAACTGCCATTATGAAGTTCAATGTCCTTAATGTGCAAGTTCTCCTAATTGAGAGGTTTCCATTGGACAAATGAACAATAGACTTAAATATCACATTGGTGTTGCATTTTATCACAGCTGTGGATTAAATGGATTTTATTTTACGGCGACGGGTATTGGTAAAAGGTGGTGAAGTTCTCAGTGACTTGGTAGCTTCTCATTCTGTATCTGATAGTAACAAGCCTGAAACATAAGATAAATTGAATTCATATTTCTGATACAGGATACCATTCTACCAGCCTACTGTCATACCATACCAAATTTGGTACCACAATTTCCCATTTATGAAAAAAGGCCAAATAACATGTAAAAAAAAAAAAAAAAATACAGAAAGTCTTTTAGACATAAATGCCCCTGCTAGCTACCACTTGATGCCCCAAAACACAGTTTGCAGTGTTTGCAGTCCCTGAGATTCGCTAGTTACATTGCATTGGGATGGAATGCGACGGGACAGAACTGACACTATATTCCCAACTCCCACCCCCACCTCACCTATTTCATGATGAAGGCATTATATGTTGAGGTTTTACAAGGTTTCATCGAGAGTATTGAACATGATCCTAACTCCTTTTACATGTTGAAGTTTTACAAGGTTTCATCGAGAGTATTGAATGTGATCCGAACTCCTTTTACATGTTGAGGTTTTACAAGGTTTCATCGAGAGTATTGAATGTGATCCTAACGCCTTTTACATGTTGAGGTTTTATCAGGTTTCGTCGAGAGTATTGAAAATGATCCTAACGCCTTTTACATGTTGAGGTTTTATCAGGTTTCGTCGAGAGTATTGAAAATGATCCTAATGCCTTTTACATGTTGAGGTTTTATCAGGTTTCGTCGAGAGTATTGAAAATGATCCTAACGCCTTTTACATGTTGAGGTTTTATCAGGTTTCGTCGAGAGTATTGAACATGATCCTAACTCCTTTTACATGTTGAGGTTTTACAAGGTTTCGTCGAGAGTATTGAACATGATCCTAACTCCTTTTAGATGTTGAGGTTTGACAAGGTTTCGTCGAGAGTATTGAACATGATCCTAACGCCTTCTACATGTTGAGGTTTGACAAAGTCTTCCCCTGTTAACCTCCGATATATTCCTACTTACATGGAGGGTAGTAAAGTCTTCCCCTGTTAACCTCAGATATATTCCTACTTACATGGAGGGTAGTAAAGTCTTCCCCTGTTAACCTCAGATATATTCCTACTTACATGGAGGGTAGTAAAGTCTTCCCCTGTTAACCTCGGATATATTCCTACTTACATGGAGGGTAGTAAAGTCTTCCCCTGTTAACCTCGGATATATTCCTACTTACATGGAGGGTAGTAAAGTCTTCCCCTGTTAACCTCGGATATATTCCTACTTACATGGAGGGTAGTAAAGTCTTCCCCTGTTAACCTCGGATATATTCCTACTTACATGGAGGGTAGTAAAGTCTTCCCCTGTTAACCTCGGATATATTCCTACTTACATGGAGGGTAGTAAAGTCTTCCCCTGTTAACCTCGGATATATTCCTACTTACATGGAGGGTAGTAAAGTCTTCCCCTGTTAACCTCGGATATATTCCTACTTACATGGAGGGTAGTAAAGTCTTCCCCTGTTAACCTCGGATAATTTCCTACTTACATGGAGGGTAGTAAAGTCTTCCCCTGTTAACCTCAGATATATTCCTACTACATGGAGGGTAGTAAAGTCTTCCCCTGTTAACCTCGGATATATTCCTACTTACATGGAGGGTAGTAAAGTCTTCCCCTGTTAACCTCGGATATATTCCTACTTACATGGAGGGTAGTAAAGTCTTCCCCTGTTAACCTCAGATATATTCCTACTTACATGGAGGGTAGTAAAGTCTTCCCCTGTTAACCTCAGATATATTCCTACTTACATGGAGGGTAGTAAAGTCTTCCCCTGTTAACCTCGATATATTCCTACTTACATGGAGGGTAGTAAAGTCTTCCCCTGTTAACCTCGGATATATTCCTACTTACATGGAGGGTAGTAAAGTCTTCCCCTGTTAACCTCGGATATATTCCTACTTACATGGAGGGTAGTAAAGTCTTCCCCTGTTAACCTCGGATATATTCCTACTTACATGGAGGGTAGTAAAGTCTTCCCCTGTTAACCTCGGATATATTCCTACTTACATGGAGGGTAGTAAAGTCTTCCCCTGTTAACCTCCGATATATTCCTACTTACATGGAGGGTAGTAAAGTCTTCCCCTGTTAACCTCGGATATATTCCTACTTACATGGAGGGTAGTAAAGTCTTCCCCTGTTAACCTCGGATATATTCCTACTTACATGGAGGGTAGTAAAGTCTTCCCCTGTTAACCTCGGATATATTCCTACTTACATGGAGGGTAGTAAAGTCTTCCCCTGTTAACCTCGGATATATTCCTACTTACATGGAGGGTAGTAAAGTCTTCCCCTGTTAACCTCGGATATATTCCTACTTACATGGAGGGTAGTAAAGTCTTCCCCTGTTAACCTCGGATATATTCCTACTTACATGGAGGGTAGTAAAGTCTTCCCCTGTTAACCTCCGGATATATTCCTACTTACATGGAGGGTAGTAAAGTCTTCCCCTGTTAACCTCGGATATATTCCTACTTACATGGAGGGTAGTAAAGTCTTCCCCTGTTAACCTCCGATATATTCCTACTTACATGGAGGGTAGTAAAGTCTTCCCCTGTTAACCTCGGATATATTCCTACTTACATGGAGGGTAGTAAAGTCTTCCCCTGTTAACCTCGGATATATTCCTACTTACATGGAGGGTAGTAAAGTCTTCCCCTGTTAACCTCGGATATATTCCTACTTACATGGAGGGTAGTAAAGTCTTCCCCTGTTAACCTCGGATATATTCCTACTTACATGGAGGGTAGTAAAGTCTTCCCCTGTTAACCTCCGATATATTCCTACTTACATGGAGGGTAGTAAAGTCTTCCCCTGTTAACCTCCGATATATTCCTACTTACATGGAGGGTAGTAAAGTCTTCCACTGTTAACCTCGGATATATTCCTACTTACATGGAGGGTAGTAAAGTCTTCCCCTGTTAACCTCAGATATATTCCTACTTACATGGAGGGTAGTAAAGTCTTCCCCTGTTAACCTCCGATATATTCCTACTTACATGGAGGGTAGTAAAGTCTTCCCCTGTTAACCTCGGATATATTCCTACTTACATGGAGGGTAGTAAAGTCTTCCCCTGTTAACCTCGGATATATTCCTACTTACATGGAGGGTAGTAAAGTCTTCCCCTGTTAACCTCCGATATATTCCTACTTACATGGAGGGTAGTAAAGTCTTCCCCTGTTAACCTCGGATATATTCCTACTTACATGGAGGGTAGTAAAGTCTTCCCCTGTTAACCTCCGATATATTCCTACTTACATGGAGGGTAGTAAACATGATTCCTAATTCTCCATTTTCAAGGTGATGTTCCATTAGGTCTTCTATCAAGTGAACCTCCGCCCCCAAATGTCGGATTTTTGAGCGGACTACAACATACTGGAACACAGGAAACAGTTCATCCATACACCACATGTGGTCCTCATTCAGTGCCTGCTGAACTGTCTGAAATTGAAAGAATAAGTGTATGATCACAGTGATTTTTATCCAAAGTGACAAAACAAAAATGGATTTTATCGAAGGTCCTCATTTAGGGCATGCTGAAAATTGCATCACTTCATTTTCATAAATTCCTCCTTCTGAAAAGTATGTACTACAACTGTATGCATGCAAATATCAGTATTTAGAGAAGCTGCCAGAAATGCAAAGTCCTACATATGAACATTAGACGACAAACTGAATTATATATTAATTAGTACATATAAGTATAGTCTTTCAGTTTATCTGTATAGTACAGCAAAAACTCACTAAAACTTCAGTATTTTTTTCGAACTATACTTTTTCAACAACATATTTTCCTCGGTAAACATTTAAAAAAAAAACTTACCTTTGATATTTCTAGGAATGTCTGTTGTATCACCATCAATTTCTCTTTTGGGCTGAATGCAGTGCTGAAACACAAAATATTGACAATAAACTATGCTGCCCACTGTTGGAACTCATAGTTATGACAGACTGTCTTGCCAACAGCTAGAATTCAAAATATTGACAATAAACTACCCGGCCAACGGGAGGAACAAAAATATTGACAAACTATTTTGGTTTGTTTTGTTTAACGTCCTATTAACAGCCAGGGTCATCTAAGGACGTGCCAGGTTTTGGAGGTGGAGGAAAGCCGGAGTACCCGGAGAAAAACCACTGGCCTACGGTCAGTACCTGGCAACTGCCCCATGTAGGTTTCTAACTCGCGACCCAGAGGTGGAGGGCTAGTGTTAAAGTGTCGGGACACCTTAACCACTTGGCCACCGCGGCCCTTGACAAACGATATGCCCAGTGCTGGAACACAAAACATATTGGAAAACTATCTGGCCCAGCGCTGGAACACATCAGCAACAAGTATACACTATCATACTGCTGAAATATTTTCCTAAATCAAATCTGCAGGGCAGGGCATCAACCAGATTGCATGCTCTCATTTTATGTTACCTGAACATGAAGGGGACATCAAAACATGATTTTTGACTAAATAATTAATTGTGACACATAGCTACCACTACCAATGCTGAGAAAACTAATCTGTTTCTGGGATCAAACAAGAGGCCCATGGGGCCTGTATCGCTCACCTGGTTGGATTAGACCAAATGTCAAAATAATGTTCATATTCAATTTGTTTATTTGTAAATCTCTAACAATGCTATATATGGTTATAGTGTGGGAATCCGAACTGCTTTAAAGATTAATGAAGTCCAGACTCTCTAAGGTCTGAAAAACCTCAAGAATTGTTTTTAGAACATGCATTCATAACTTTATGACTAGTAGCGATTTAAAGGAATTACCTCTATTTCCCCTATTGGGCCCGCCCCTTTGGCCCCATTGGGGTCAGAGTCACCATTTATGCAAAATCTGTTCCCCTTCCCTCAAGGATGTTTCTGACCAAATTGGGTTCAAATCCATTCATAACTTAATGACCAGTAGCGATTTAAAGGAATTACCTCTATTTCCCCTATTCGGCCCCACCCCTTTGGCCCCTTTGTGGTCAGAGTCACCATTTATGCAAAATCTGTTCCGTTCCCCTTCCCCCAAACATGTTTCTGACCAAATTGGGTTCAAATCCATTCATAACTTTATGACTAGTAGCGATTTGAAGCAAATGTTGACGGAAGGACGGACGGCCGGACGGATGGACGGACGACGGACGACGGACGCTGCGCCATGACATAAGCTCACCGGACCTTCGGTCCAGGTGAGCTAAAAATGAATAGAATTGATTTAGTCAAATTCCCAATTTTGAATTAATTAAAATTAAAACAAGAGATCCCAGAGGGATCTTGGCGCCCACCATTGAATGTTCTTCATAGGTTCCATGTCAGATTGATCTTTTCTCTACTTTTCTCTTCTTCTAAGTCTTACTAATCTGTGTAAACTCAGAAGAAACCTCTAGTACTTTTCAAACAAGGGAAACCTATATATAAAATTTAAGATTTAGGCACCAAGGGGAACCTACATATATGGAATTTGAGAAAGATTCCTTCAGTGCTTTCTGAGAAATAGTGATAACAAACTTCAATTGTCAAAATCCAAGATGGCTGCTTGTCGGCCATGTTGTTTTCCGATTGGTCTCAAAATGCAATATGCATAACTAGGCACCTGGGGGAACCTACATATGAAATTTCAGGAAGATCCCTTCATTAGTTTCTTAGTAATAGTGATAACCAGTTTCAATTTTCGAAATCCAAGATGGCTGCCTGTCGGCCATATTGTTTTCTGATTGGTCTCAAAATGCAATATGCATAACTAGGCACCAAGGGGAACCTACATATGAAATTGGAGAAAGATCCAATCAAAACTTTCTCAGAAATAGCGATAACAAACTTCTATGGTCAAAATCCAAGATGGCTGCCTTTCGGCCATGTTGTTTTCCGATCAGTCCCAAAATGCGATATGCATTACTAGGCACCAAGGGGAACCTACATATGAAATTTGAGAAAGATCCCTTCAGTACTTTCTCAGAAATGGCAATAACAAACTTTAATGGTCAAAATCCAAGATGGCTGCCTGTCGGCCATGTTGTTTTCCGATTGGTCTCAAAATGCTATATGCATAACTAAGCACCAAGGGGATCCTACATAACAAATATGAAAAAGATCCCTTTCGTACTTTCACAGAAATAGCGATAACAAACTTCAATTGTCAAAATCCAAGATGGCTGCCTGTCGGCCATGTTGTTTTCAGATCGGTCTCAAAATGCAATATGCATAACTAGGCACTAAGGGGAACCTACATATGAAATTTGAGAAAGATCCCTTCTGTGCTTTTTGAGAAATAGCGATAACAATCTTCAATTGTCAAAATCCAAGATGGCTGCCTGTCGGCCATGTTGTTTTCCGATTGGTCTCAAAATGCAATATGCATAACTAGGCACCAAGGGGAACCTACATATGAAATTTGAGAAAGATCCCTTCAGTACTTTCTTAGAAATAGCGATAACAAACTTCAATGGTCAAAATCCAAGATGGCTGCCTGTCGGCCATGTTGTTTTCCGATCGGTCCCAAAATGCAATATGCATAACTAGGCACCAAGGGAAACCAACATATGAAATTTGAGAAAGATCCCTTCAGCTCTTTCTCAGAAATAGCGATAACAAACTTCAATGGTCAAAATCCAAGATGGCTGCCTGTCGGCCATGTTGTTTTCCGATCGGTCCCAAAATGCAATATGCATAACTAGGCACCAAGGGGAACCTACGTATGAAATTTGAGAAAGATCCCTTCAGTACTTTCTGAGGATTAGCGATAACAAGAATTGTTTACGGACGGACGGACGGACGGACGGACGGACGGACTGACGGACGGAGGGAGGGACGGACGGACGGACGGACGGACGGACGACGGACCACGGACGCAGGGCGATTTGAATAGCCCACCATCTGATGATGGTGGGCTAAAAATTCAAAACATTAATTAAACAAGGGCCCAATGGGCCCAAATCGCTCACCCGCAATGCAGTGATCTTTTCATATATGGATCCTGCAGTTATTTGAAAGCATGCTACATGACCAATATAATGTCTCTCGGCACTTAAGCTATTCACTAAAAGTCATTTAAAGATTAAAGCATACTTGATCGACGTGACCTTGAATGTGAGTCAGGGTCATTCATTTGAACAAAGTTGGTAGCCCTTCACCCCAGCATGCTACAGACCAAATATCAACTCCCTTGGACGCTTGGTTATTGAGAGGAAGTCGTTTAAAGATTTTAGCCTTTTTGACTGCTGTGACCTTGAATGAAGGGCAAGGTCATTCATTTCAACAAACTTGAGAGCCCTTTACCCCAGCATGCTACAGGCCAAAAATTCGGTCTCTGGGACTCTTGGTTATTGAGAAGAAGTCGTTTAAAGATTTTAGCCTTTTTGACTCCTGTGACCTTGAATGAAGGTCAAGGTCATTCATTTGAACAAACTTGATAGCCCTTTACCCCAGTATTCTACAGACCCAATAACAACTCCCTGGGACTCTTGGTTATTGAGAAGAAGTCGTTTAAAGATTTTAGCCCTTTTGACTCCTGTGACCTTGAATGAAGGTCAAGGTCATTCATTTGAACAAACTTGGTAGCCCTTCACCCCAGCATGCTACAGACCCAATATCAACTCCCTGGGACTCTTGGTTATTGGGAAGAAGTTGTTTAAAGATTTTAGCCTTTTTGACTCCTGTGACCTTGAATGAAGGTCAAGGTCATTCATTTGAACAAACTTGGGAGCCCTTCAACCCAGCATGCTACAGGCTAAATATTAGGTCTCTTGGACTCTTGGTTATTGAGAAGAAGCCGTTTAAAATTTTAGCCTTTTTGACTCCTGTGACCTTGAATGAAGGTCAAGGCCATTCATTTGAACAAACTTGGTAGCCCTTCACCCCAGCATGCTACAGGCCAAATATTAGGTCTCTGGGACTCTTGGTTATTGACAAGAAGTCGTTTAAAGATTTTAGCCTTTTTGACTCCTGTGACCTTGAATGAAGGTCAAGGTCATTCATTTGAACAAACTTGGTAGCCCTTCACCCCAGCATGCTACAGACCAAATATCAACTCCCTGGGACTCTTGGTTATTGAGAAGAAGTCGTTTAAAAATTTTAGCCTTTTTGACTCTTGTGACCTTGAATGAAGGTCAAGGTCATTCATTTGAACAAACTTGGTAGCCCTTAACCCCGGCATGCTACAGACCCAATATCAACTCCCTGGGACTCTTGGTTATTGAGAAGAAGTCGTTTAAATATTTTAGCCTTTTTGACTCCTGTGACCTAGAATGAAGGTCAAGGTCATTCATTTGAACAAACTTGGTAGCCCTTCACCCCAGCATGCTACAGACCCAATATCAACTCCCTGGGACTCTTGGTTATTGAGAAGAAGTCGTTTAAAAATTTTAGCCTTTTTGACTCCTGTGACCTTGAATGAAGGTCAAGGTCATTCATTTGAACAAACTTAGTAGCCCTTTACCCCAGCATGCTACAGGCCAAATATTAGGTCTCTGGGACTCTTGGTTATTGAGAAGAAGTCGTTTAAAGATTTTAGCCTTTTTGACTCCTGTGACCTTGAATGAAGGTCAAGGTCATTCATTTGAACAAAATTGGTAGCCCTTAACCCCAGCATGCTACAGACTCAATATCAACTCCCTGGGACTCTTGGTTATTGAGAAGAAGTCGTTTAAATATTTTAGCCTTTTTGGCTCCTGTGACCTTGAATGAAGGTCAAGGTCATTCATTTGAACAAACTTGGTAGCCCTTCACCCCAGCATGCTACAGACCCAATATCAACTCCCTGGGACTCTTGGTTATTGAGAAGAAGTCGTTTAAAGATTAAGATTTTAGCCTTTTTGACCCCTGTGACCTTGAATGAAGGTCAACTTTATTCATTTGAACAAACTTGGTAGCCCTTCACCCCAGCATGCTACAGGCCCAATATTAGGTCTTTGGGCCTTTTGGTTATTGAGAAGAAGTTGCTTGAATGGAAAAGTTGACGGTGGACGGACGGCGGACGGACGACGGACGCCGCGCCACGGCATAAGCTCACTTGCCCTTCGGGCAGGTGAGCTAAAAAGATGTTCATAAAGTGTTTTTGGTGAAAGTATTGCACAAAAGACACTCAAGACATCTAAACATTTAAAAAAGAATTGTGAGTTTGATACTAGTAGAACACAAAATTATTTAAACTCCGTCATGCATTGACAACAACATTTCAAACTTATATCATTAGATTTATAACCCCAAACACTTACAACTTACGATGATGGAAGACCTTAATGCAGGACAGAAAACTGTCAAGATCTGAGTTACATCAATACAAATGTCGGATTGTATAATTACCTGATCTGTTGTAGAGTGTCCACAGAAGACAAGTAGCAGTGATCACGGAGGCTGGACAATCTCTGTCATATACATAAAAAAATTACTATCAGTCCATAGCGTTTAATTATCAGGCATTTGTAATTACATTATATATCATTAAGTTACTGATTCTCTATTCTGAAATATTGTATATACATGTACTTTGTAACCCTGGTAAATACACTGTACTAGTCAAATCGAACCGCTCTATTATAGAAAACTATCTCGATCAGTTAAGCCTATAAGACCAAACATAACTTTCAAAAAAAAAAAAATAAATAAATAAATAAATAAATAAAGAAAGAAACAAAAGAAAATGAAAATGAAAAAGAAATCCAGCTTCGATTTATAGAAATTTAAATATTAAAGAAATTATAATCCAGATATATATTGTACAAGTTTTCAGGAACTCATCTAGATTTTTCCATAAAAAAATAAGACATAGTTTTGTAAAATATCATAATTGATTACTTTTTATTTTTTAAAGCCAGAATAAGCCTTGGGATTACCTTTCGTTTATCTTGGAACATGGTCTCCTCTATCAACCAGAATCTCCTGAGAGAATAAAAAAAAAGACCAAGTTGAGGACCAAATTGTCTCCCTTGTATTCAATAAGTATGAAGAAGTTCTCGATAATTTATGGCAATATTAACAGCAATAAAGCAATACAGGGCCACGTTATTGATGATAGAAATACAAACTAGGTCCATATATAGCTGCATCGTAGATATTTCTAATAATTCGCGTCAGATAATGAACAAGACATCACAATAGATAAAATTCCCGGGCATGCCTACATGAACTCATTCTAGGTATCCTCATGCATTCTGGACCAACATGTGTGACCAAATTCTGTTTAAAAATGAAGACACTGGAGTGATGACAAAGATTTTTTTTTCGGCATAGCTGTATAATTTTCTTTTGGCCCCAGATATGACGCGACAGGTGGCGTTACTGGTCAAGATGAAGTATGTGATTGGTCAATGTAGCGGTAAATGCAAAATGCAGATATGCAGTTTAAGACGAAACAAAATTAAGATTGAATGCAAGCTGAATAAGTGGATGTATCTTTCAAATGACACATTAATAAAATTATATTCCTGATTCAAATGCAGTCTTTTTATCACCAAAAATGATTCAAACTGATATAATTTTGTTATCCGTGCTAAAACGCATACATTGATTAGTTCGTTAATCTATTTCACCAGCAGTTTTACATTATAACCACCAGCATTAAAACTATGCCGTTTATCTTCTTTGAAAGATATTTCTTGTTAAATAATAATTGTGAGCTTGACCTTGGCACCATGAAATAAGAACTTGATCAAGATATTCTCACACTTGGCCATAGCCCCAGATACATCAGTCAAAAGAAGGAAACAGGGTAAGATTTTTCATACTGACAATTTGTCATGCTCTTCTGTAGACATGACCTCTACCAACCCACTGAAGTCCGATACCTTAACAAGTTATGTAAATATGTATTGGCATTCGATGCCTGATAACGTACTGATCTATACCAAGGTACGCCATTAACGCCATGTCACCCTGTCTGTTGAGTTTCTGGACTCTCTCCCAGTACCGCTCGTCCTCCTTGTCATTGTAGAGGGCGTACAGGTCAAACAAAGGGGGATAAATCTTGGGTAGTAGTAACGGTTGTAATAGACTTCCAGCTGTCACGATTTCTCTGTAAATAAAATTCATAATATAATATATGTTTATTAAATTCCATTCAATCATATTCCTAATTTTGAAATGAATCCTTTTGTTATACATACATTTGCTCGTCACTGTCCAGAAGACCACTATCAACAGACTCTGTATCGCTACGCGGGGAATCTTTCCGCCTTGCCAGCACATCCTCTGACACAATTTGTAATGGTCCTCCATTTACGGGCAGGTCAGGAAATAGGATTCTGTATAATAGAAAGGGTAATGATTGCTTTACTGAAAAGTATACGTATCATACATTGAATTTATTTCATCACAGCAAAAAACATTTTCTTTTGTGATTAAGAAATCAATGAATCTACAGCAGTTTACAAGTCAAGGTCATCAATTATCAAAAGATTAAATCTAGAAAATATCTAACGCCAGATAATTGTTGGGGAGGGTGGAGGGGGAAAGGGTGGAGGGTTCAGATACTTCTTTTGGTTCATTTGATATGGTGATATGGTAATTAGAAGTCTAATGTAGTTAAATGAGGTATATGTAAATACCATATCTACCCTCAGATAAGCCTCTATCCACTGAAACTTCAGTATCATATTTTGTAGAGGGCTTCTTAAGGAACCACTTTTGGACTTACTTTTCAAAATTAATTGAAGAAGGGGGGACATATGGACAGGTACTTATTTGTTGGTGGGGGCTTATTTGTGGACATGGCATATTTGTGGACATGGCTTATTTGTGGACATGGCTTATTTGTGGAAATTGCTTATTTGTGGACATGGCTTATTTGTGGACAGGGCTTATTTATGGACAGGGGCTTATTTGTGGACATGGACTTACATGTATGTGTGGACATGGCTTATTTGTTGACATGGCTTATTTGTGGAAATTGCTTATTTGTGGACATGGCTTATTTATGGACAGGGGCTTATTTGTGGACATGGCTTATTTGTGGACATGGCTTATTTGTGGACAGGGACTTACATGTATATATTGACATGGTGTATTTGTTGACATGGTGTATTTGTTGACATGGCTTATTTGTGGACATGGCTTATTTGTGGACATGGCTTATTTGTGGGCAGGGACTTATTTGTGGACATGGCTTATTTGTTGACATGGCTTATTTGTGGACATGGCTTATTTGTTGACATGTCTTATTTGTGGACATGGTGTATTTGTTGACATGTCTTATTTGTTGACATGGCTTATTTGTGGACATGACTTATTTGTTGACATGTCTTATTTGTGGACATGTCTTATTTGTGGACATGGCTTATTTGTTGACAGGGACTTACATGTATATCAGGGCTCAGATAGAATTTTTAGAACAACTAGGCACTGTGCCTAGTAACAATAGTACAAGCACTCGGCACTATTTGAAATCCACTTGGCACCAAATAGCTAACTTGTGATTTCATCTTGTTTTAAGTTAAGACTTTTATATTGTATGTCCTTGTGTGAGTGCATACATCTTATCATGTCTTAATAATATATTTAGTTATAGAAGAAAGAAAACATCACAAAATTATCTTTTGTAAGTTTTTAATCTCATAGAACCAGTACCTATAAAAAGTGTCAACTAAGTATCTGCAAGATTGGGGCACTCTGTACAATATTAACAGTTCGTGATACTCCAACAATGTTATAGGTTTTACATGTACAC
The DNA here is from genome assembly GCF_902652985.1 of Pecten maximus. NCBI lineage: Eukaryota > Metazoa > Mollusca > Bivalvia > Pectinida > Pectinidae > Pecten > Pecten maximus. The sequence goes on along the minus strand of NC_047033.1, from coordinate 9,534,659 downwards.
AGCGCAGTCGGCAAAATCATTTCCGATAGAAAAAGGGCCGACCAGCAGCCTCTTATATTATAGAAGTACAGTTCATGACATGATATATTAAATGTCGGATTTCGTCATCCATTCTTTATGGAATTACCCTTCACCTTTCACCCTCACTTCAGTCGTAAAGAAACTAAACAGGAATACGCTGCAACCTCAAAAAACACATACGCACTCGCCACACACAATCGTGCATATCGCACGCACAGGAGACAGTCCATATGTTAAATGAATCAAACCAAACTAAACCAAACACTTGTGTCATTTCGATCTCTAGTTTGCCGGACTTCCTCATTACCGTCATTTAACGTTCGTCAGTGATTGTTTTGAAAAAGAAATCAACGAGCCGCTCGCTCGTTGTTGTAAAGGAAGTTGTGAAGAAACGCCCGCATGCGCACTGGTTTGTTAACAGCATCTCTTTGATGCTTTATTATCAGACGCATGCTTTAGTAAATTACAAGCGTTTGAACGACCCGGCCCGTACTAGTGAAGTCATTTGTAAACACATGTCACGTTAGCCTAAGGTATGTGTATGGTTCATCTTATCGACATATTATGATATTAAAATCTTTTTAAAAAATGTCTTTGGATTAGTAACAATTCGACACAGTGTTATTACTGTGTGTTCTAAACTTTTGCTCGGCACTAGGACGAGTCTGACCCAACAGTTCACTCGGCACTTGACTGTTTTGACCCGGGCAAGACGAGTGGACGAGTGGTTTATCGGAGCCCTGCTAATAGTATATGTTGACATGGCTTATTTGTTGACAGGGACGTACATGTATTTGTGGACATGGCTTATTTGTGGACATGGCTTATTTGTGGACAGGGACTTACATGTATTTGTGGACATGGCGTATTTGTGGATAGGACTTATTTGCAGTTAAATGTAGTTATTGCAAAATAAGTGATAATTATAACTGTAATTTATGTTCATTAAGTAAAGAAACATAAATATGAATACCGGACTATCTTGAAAAGTCTTTTGATGAATGACATCACTTCCTGTACAGCGTGAGTGAGTAGTCTTGGATGCGCACCAACTCCAATGTAGGCGGCACGGAACACATCAACAAGTCCCTCCATTAGTTGTCCGAGTGGGTGAAAGTTTGTGTCAAAGGCCTGAACAGTATAAATTATAACAAGTTACAAACACCTAAACAAAGGCCTGAACAGTATAAATTATAACAAGTTACAAACACCTTAACAGTATAAATTATAACAAGTTACAAACACCATTACAGTATAATATATAACAAGTTACAAACACCTTAACAGTATAATATATAACAAGTTACAAACACCATTACAGTATAATATATAACAAGTTATAAACACCTTAACAGTATAATATATAACAAGTTACAAACACCTTAACAGTATAATATATAACAAGTTATAAACACCTTAACAGTATAATATATAACAAGTTATAAACACCTTAACAGTATAATATATAACAAGTTACAAACACATTAACAGTATAATATATAACAAGTTATAAACACCTTAAAAGTATAATATATAACAAGTTATAAACACCTTAACAGTATAATATATAACAAGTTACAAACACATTAACAGTATAATATATAACAAGTTACAAACACCTTAACAGTATAATATATAACAAGTTACAAACACATTAACAGTATAATATATAACAAGTTACAAACACCTTAACAGTATAATATATAACACGTTACAAACACCTCGACAGTATAATATATAACAAGTTACAAACACCTTAACAGTATAATATATAACAATTTACAAACATCTTAACAGTATAATATGTAACAAGTTATAAACACCATTACAGTATAATATATAACAAGTTATAAACACCTTAACAGTATAATATATAACAAGTTACAAACACCTTAACAGTATAATATATAACAAGTTATAAACACCTTATCAGTATAATATATAACAAGTTACAAACACCTTAGCAGTATAATATATAACAAGTTATAAACACCTTAACAGTATAATATATAACAAGTTATAAACACCTTAACAGTATAATATATAACAAGTTACAAACACATTAACAGTATAATATATAACAAGTTACAAACACCTTAACAGTATAATATATAACAAGTTACAAACACATTAACAGTATAATATATAACAAGTTACAAACACCTTAACAGTATAATATATAACAAGTTACAAACACCATTACAGTATAATATATAACAAGTTACAAACACCTTAACAGTATAATATATAACAAGTTACAAACACCTTAACAGTATAATATATAACAAGTTACAAACACCTTAACAGTATAATATATAACAAGTTACAAACACCTTAACAGTATAATATATAACAAGTTACAAACACCTTAACAGTATAACATTTAACAAGTTATAAACACCTTAACAGTATAATATATAACAAGTTACAAACACCTTAACAGTATAATATATAACAAGTTACAAACACCTTAACAGTATAATATATAACAAGTTACAAACACCTTAACAGTATAACATTTAACAAGTTACAAACACCTTAACAGTATAATATATAACAAGTTACAAACACCTTAACAGTATAATATATAACAAGTTACAAACACCTAAACAGTATAATATATAACAAGTTATAAACACCTTAACAGTATAATATATAACAAGTTATAAACACCTTAACAGTATAAATTATAACAAGTTACAAACACATTAACAGTATAATATATAACAAGTTATAAACACCTTAACAGTATAATATATAACAAGTTACAAACACTTTAACAGTATAATATATAACAAGTTACAAACACCTTAACAGTATAAAATATAACAAGTTATAAACACCTTAACAGTATAATATATAACAAGTTATAAACACATTAACAGTATAATATATAACAAGTTACAAACACCTTAACAGTATAATATATAACAAGTTATAAACACCTTAACAGTATAATATATAACAAGTTACAAACACATTAACAGTATAATATATAACAAGTTACAAACACCTTAACAGTATAATATATAACACGTTACAAACACATTAACAGTATAATATATAACACGTTACAAACACCATTACAGTATAATATATAACAATTTACAAACACATTAACAGTATAATATATAACAAGTTACAAACACATTAACAGTATAATATATAACAAGTTACAAACACCTTAACAGTATAATATATAACAAGTTACAAACACATTAACAATATAATATATAACAATTTACAAACACCATTACAGTATAATATATAACAAGTTACAAACACCTTAACAGTATAAAATATAACAAGTTATAAACACATTAACAGTATAATATATAACAAGTTATAAACACCTTAACAGTATAATATATAACACGTTACAAACACATAAACAGTATAATATATAACAAGTTACAAACACCTTAACAGTATAATATATAACAAGTTACAAACACCTTAACAGTATAATATATAACAAGTTATAAACACCTTAACAGTATAATATATAACACGTTACAAACACATAAACAGTATAATATATAACAAGTTATAAACACCTTAACAGTATAATATATAACAAGTTACAAACACATTAACAGTATAATATATAACAATTTATAAACACCTTAACAGTATAATATATAACAAGTTACAAACACATTAACAGTATAATATATAACAAGTTACAAACACATTAACAGTATAATATATAACAAGTTATAAACACCTTAACAGTATAATATATAACAAGTTATAAACACATTAACAATATAATATATAACAAGTTACAAACACCTTAACAGTATAATATATAACAAGTTACAAACACCTTAACAGTGTAATATATAACAAGTTACAAACACCTTAACAGTATAATATATAACAATTTACAAACACCGTAACAGTATAATATATAACAAGTTACAAACACCTTAACAGTATAATATATAACAAGTTACAAACACCGTAACAGTATAATATATAACAAGTTACAAACACATTAACAGTATAATATATAACAAGTTACAAACACATTAACAGTATAATATATAACAAGTTACAAACACCGTAACAGTATAATATATAACAAGTTATAAACACATTAACAGTATAATATAAAACAAGTTACAAACACCTTAACAGTATAATATATAACAAGTTACAAACACCTTAACAGTATAATATATAACAAGTTACAAACACCTTAACAGTATAATATATAACAAGTTACAAACACATTAACAGTATAATATATAACAAGTTATAAACACCTTAACAGTATAATATATAACAAGTTACAAACACATTAACAGTATAATATATAACAAGTTACAAACACATTAACAGTATAATATATAACAAGTGATAAACACCTTAACAGTATAATATATAACAAGTTATAAACACCTTAACAGTATAATATATAACAAGTTACAAACACATTAACAGTATAATATATAACAATTTACAAACACCTTAACAGTATAATATATAACAAGTTATAAACACATTAACAGTATAATATATAACAAGTTACAAACACATTAACAGTATAATATATAACAAGTTACAAACACCTTAACAATATAATATATAACAAGTTACAAACACCTTAACAATATAATATATAACAAGTTACAAACACCTTAACAGTATAATATATAACAAGTTATAAACACATTAACAGTATAATATATAACAAGTTACAAACACATTAACAGTATAATATATAACAAGTTACAAACACATTAACAGTATAATATATAACAAGTTATAAACACATTAACAGTATAATATATAACAAGTTACAAACACCTAAACAGTATAATATATAACAAGTTACAAACACCTTAACAATATAATATATAACAAGTTATAAACACCTTAACAGTATAATATATAACAAGTTACAAACACATTAACAGTATAATATATAACAATTTACAAACACCTTAACAGTATAATATGTAACAAGTTACAAACACATTAACAGTATAATATATAACAAGTTACAAACACCTTAACAGTATAATATATAACAAGTTACAAACACCTTAACAGTATAATATATAACAAGTTATAAACACATTAACAGTATAATATATATAACAAGTTACAAACACCTTAACAGTATAATATATAACAAGTTACAAACACATTAACAGTATAATATATAACAAGTTACAAACACCTTAACAATATAATATATAACACGTTACAAACACCTTAACAATATAATATATAACAAGTTACAAACACCTTAACAGTATAATATATAACAAGTTACAAACACATTAACAGTATAATATATAACAAGTTACAAACACCTTAACAGTATAATATATAACAAGTTATAAACACCTTAACAGTATAATATATAACAAGTTACAAACACTTTAACAGTATAATATATAACAAGTTACAAACACCTTAACAGTATAATATATAACAAGTTACAAACACCTTAACAGTATAATATATAACAAGTTACAAACACCATTACAGTATAATATATAACAAGTTACAAACACATTAACAGTATAATATATAACACGTTACAAACACCTTAACAGTATAATATATAACAAGTTACAAACACCATTACAGTATAATATATAACAAGTTACAAACACCTTAACAGTATAATATATAACAAGTTATAAACACCTGAACAGTATAATATATAACAAGTTACAAACACATTAACAGTATAATATATAACAAGTTACAAACACCTTAACAGTATAATATATATAACAAGTTACAAACACCTTAACAGTATAATATATAACAAGTTACAACACCATTACAGTATAATATATAACAATTTACAAACACATTAACAGTATAATATATAACAAGTTACAAACACCTTAACAGTATAATATATATAACAAGTTACAAACACCTTAACAGTATAATATATAACAAGTTATAAACACATTAACAGTATAATATATAACAAGTTACAAACACCTTAACAGTATAATATATAACAAGTTACAAACACATTAACAGTATAATATATAACAAGTTATAAACACCTTAACAGTATAATATATAACAAGTTACAAACACTTTAACAGTATAATATATAACAAGTTACAAACACCTTAACAGTATAATATATAACATGTTACAAACACCTTAACAGTATAATATATAACAAGTTATAAACACATTAACAGTATAATATATAACATGTTACAAACACCTTAACAGTATAATATATAACAATTTACAAACACTTTAACAGTATAATATATAACAAGTTACAAACACCTTAACAGTATAATATATAACAAGTTACAAACACCTTAACAGTATAATATATAACAATTTATAAACACCTTAACAGTATAATATATAACAAGTTATAAACACATTAACAGTATAATATATAACAAGTTACAAACACCTTAACAGTATAATATATAACAAGTTACAAACACCTTAACAGTATAATATATAACAAGTTACAAACACCTAAACAAACACTTGAACAGTATAATATATAACAAGTTACAAACACCTTAACAGTATAATATATAACAAGTTACAAACACCTTAACAGTATAATATATAACAATTTATAAACACCTTAACAGTATAATATATAACAAGTTACAAACACCTTAACAGTATAATATATAACAAGTTACAAACACCTTAACAGTATAATATATAACAAGTTACAAACACATTAACAGTATAATATATAACAAGTTACAAACACCTTAACAGTATAATATATAACAAGTTACAAACACATTAACAGTATAATATATAACAAGTTACAAACACTTTAACAGTATAATATATAACAAGTTATAAACACCTTAACAGTATAATATATAACAAGTTACAAACACCTTAACAGTATAATATATAACAAGTTACAAACACATTAACAGTATAATATATAACAAGTTACAAACACCTTAACAGTATAATATATAACAAGTTACAAACACATTAACAGTATAATATATAACAAGTTACAAACACTTTAACAGTATAATATATAACAAGTTATAAACACCTTAACAGTATAATATATAACAAGTTACAAACACCTTAACAGTATAAATTATAACAAGTTACAAACACATTAACAGTATAATATATAACAAGTTATAAACACCTTAACAGTATAATATATAACAAGTTACAAACACCTTAACAGTATAATATATAACAAGTTACAAACACCTTAACAGTATAAATTATAACAAGTTACAAACACATTAACAGTATAATATATAACAAGTTACAAACACCATTACAGTATAATATATAACAAGTTATAAACACATTAACAGTATAATATATAACAAGTTACAAACACCTTAACAGTATAATATATAACAAGTTACAAACACCTTCACAGTATAATATATAACAAGTTATAAACACCTTAACAGTATAATATATAACAAGTTACAAACACCTTAACAGTATAATATATAACAAGTTACAAACACATTAACAATATAATATATAACAATTTACAAACACCATTACAGTATAATATATAACAAGTTATAAACACCTTAACAGTATAATATATAACAAGTTACAAACACCTTAACAGTATAATATATAACAAGTTACAAACACCTTCACAGTATAATATATAACAAGTTATAAACACCTTCACAGTATAATATATAACAAGTTACAAACACCTTAACAGTATAATATATAACAAGTTACAAACACCTTAACAGTATAATATATAACAAGTTACAAACACCTTAACAGTATAATATATAACACGTTACAAACACACTAACAGTATAATATATAACAAGTTACAAACACCTTAACAGTATAATATATAACAAGTTATAAACACCTTAACAGTATAATATATAACAAGTTACAAACACCGTAACAGTATAATATATAACATGTTACAAACACCATTACAGTATAATATATAACAAGTTACAAACACCATTACAGTATAATATATAACAAGTTACAAACACCTTAACAGTATAATATATAACAAGTTATAAACACCTTAACAGTATAATATATAACAAGTTACAAACACCTTAACAGTATAATATATAACAAGTTACAAACACCTTAACAGTATAATATATAACAAGTTACAAACACACTAACAGTATAATATATAACAAGTTACAAACACCTTAACAGTATAATATATAACAAGTTACAAACACATTAACAGTATAATATATAACAAGTTATAAACACCTTAACAGTATAATATATAACAAGTTACAAACACCTTAACAGTATAATATATAACAAGTTACAAACACCTTAACAGTATAATATATAACAAGTTATAAACACCTAAACAGTATAATATATAACAAGTTATAAACACCTTAACGGTATAATATATAACAAGTTACAAACACATTAACAGTATAATATATAACAAGTTATAAACACCATTACAGTATAATATATAACAAGTTACAAACACCTTAACAGTATAATATATAACAAGTTATAAACACCTTAACGGTATTATATATAACAAGTTACAAACACCTTAACAGTATAAATTATAACAAGTTATAAACACCTTAACAGTATAATATATAACAAGTTATAAACACCTTAACGGTATAATATATAACAAGTTACAAACACATTAACAGTATAATATATAACAAGTTATAAACACCATTACAGTATAATATATAACAAGTTACAAACACCTTAACAGTATAATATATAACAAGTTACAAACACCATTACAGTATAATATATAACAAGTTACAAACACCTTAACAGTATAATATATAACAAGCTACAAACACATTAACAGTATAATATATAACACGTTATAAACACATTAACAGTATAATATATAACAAGTTATAAACACCTTAACAGTATAATATATAACAAGTTACAAACACCTTAACAGTATAATATATAACACGTTATAAACACCTTAACAGTATAATATATAACAAGTTACAAACACCTTAACAGTATAATATATAACAAGTTACAAACACCTTAACAGTATAATATATAACAAGTTACAAACACATTAACAGTATAATATATAACAAGTTACAAACACATTAACAGTATAATATATAACAAGTTATAAACACCTTAACAATATAATATATAACAAGTTATAAACACCTTAACAGTATAATATATAACATGTTACAAACACCATTACAGTATAATATATAACAAGTTATAAACACCTAAACAGTATAATATATAACAAGTTATAAACACCTTAACGGTATAATATATAACAAGTTACAAACACCATTACAGTATAATATATAACAATTTACAAACACATTAACAGTATAATATATAACAAGTTACAAACACCTTAACAGTATAATATATAACAAGTTATATACACCTTAACAGTATAATATATAACAAGTTACAAACACCTTAACAGTATAATATATAACAAGTTACAAACACCTTAGCAGTATAATATATAACACGTTACAAACACATTAACAGTATAATATATAACAAGTTATAAACACCTTAACAGTATAATATATAACAAGTTACAAACACCTTAACAGTATAATATATAACAAGTTACAAACACATTAACAGTATAATATATAACAAGTTATAAACACCTTAACAGTATAATATATAACAAGTTACAAACACCTTAACAGTATAATATATAACAAGTTACAAACACATTAACAGTATAATATATAACAAGTTACAAACACCTTAACAGTATAATATATAACAAGTTACAAACACCTTAACAGTATAATATATAACACGTTACAAACACATTAACAGTATAATATATAACAAGTTATAAACACCTTAACAGTACAATATATAACAAGTTATAAACACCTTAACAGTATAATATATAACAAGTTACAAACACCTGAACAGTATAATATATAACAAGTTATAAAGACCTTAACAGTATAATATATAACAAGTTATAAAGACCTTAACAGTATAATATATAACAAGTTACAAACACCTAAACAGTATAATATATAACAAGTTACAAACACATTTAACAGTATTATATATAACAAGTTACAAACACCTAAACAGTATAATATATAACAAGTTATAAACACCTTAACAGTATAATATATAACAAGTTACAAACACCTAAACAGTATAATATATGACAAGTTACAAACACCTTAACAGTATAATATATAACAAGTTACAAACACCTTAACAGTATAATATATAACAAGTTATAAACACCTTAACAGTATAATATATAACAAGTTATAAACACCTTAACAGTATTATATATAACAAGTTATAAACACCTTAACAGTATAATATATAACAAGTTATAAACACCTTAACAGTATAATATATAACAAGTTACAAACACATTTAACAGTATTATATATAACAAGTTATAAACACCATAACAGTATAAAATATAACAAGTTATAAACACCTTAACAGTATAATATATAACAAGTTACAAACACCTTAACAGTATAATATATAACAATTTACAAACACATTAACAGTATAATATATAACAATTTACAAACACATTAACAGTATAATATATAACAAGTTACAAACACCTTAACAGTATAATATATAACAATTTACAAACACATTAACAGTATAATATATAACAATTTACAAACACATTAACAGTATAACATTTAACAAGTTACAAACACCTTAACAGTATAATATATAACAAGTTATAAACACATTAACAGTATAATATATAACAAGTTACAAACACCTTAACAGTATAATATATAACAAGTTACAAACACATTAACAGTATAATATATAACAATTTACAAACACATTAACAGTATAATATATAACAAGTTACAAACACCTAAACAGTATAATATATAACAATTTACAAACACATTAACAGTATAATATATAACAATTTACAAACACATTAACAGTATAATATATAACAAGTTATAAACACCTTAACAGTATAATATATAACAATTTACAAACACATTAACAGTATAATATATAACAAGTTACAAACACCTAAACAGTATTATATATAACAATTTACAAACACATTAACAGTATAATATATAACAATTTACAAACACATTAACAGTATAATATATAACAAGTTACAAACACCTTAACAGTATAATATATAACAATTTACAAACACATTAACAGTATAATATATAACAAGTTACAAACACATTAACAGTATAATATATAACACGTTACAAACACATTAACAGTATAATGTATAACAAGTTACAAACACCTTAACAGTATAATATATAACAAGTTATAAACACCTTAACAGTATAATATATAACAAGTTACAAACACATTAACAGTATAATATATAACAAGTTATAAACACATTAACAGTATAATATATAACAAGTTACAAACACATTAACAGTATAATATATAACAAGTTACAAACACCTTAACAGTATAATATATAACAAGTTACAAACACCTTAACAGTATAATATATAACAAGTTATAAACACCTTAACAGTATAATATATAACAATTTACAAACACATTAACAGTATAATATATAACAATTTACAAACACATTAACAGTATAATATATAACAATTTACAAACACATTAACAGTATAATATATAACAATTTACAAACACATTAACAGTATAATATATAACAAGTTACAAACACATTAACAGTATAATATATAACAAGTTACAAACACCTTAACAGTATAATATATAACAAGTTATAAACACATTAACAGTATAATATATAACAAGTTACAAACACATTAACAGTATAATATATAACAAGTTATAAACACCTTAACAGTATAATATATAACAAGTTATAAACACCATTACAGTATAATATATAACAAGTTACAAACACCTTAACAGTATAATATATAACAAGTTACAAACACCTTAACAGTATAATATATAACAATTTACAAACACATTAACAGTATAATATATAACAAGTTACAAACACCTAAACAGTATAATATATAACAATTTACAAACACATTAACAGTATAATATATAACAAGTTATAAACACCATTACAGTATAATATATAACAAGTTATAAACACCTTAACAGTATAATATATAACAAGTTACAAACACCTTAACAGTATAATATATAACAAGTTACAAACACATTAACAGTATAATATATAACAAGTTACAAACACCTTAACAGTATAATATATAACAAGTTATATACACCTTAACAGTATAATATATAACAAGTTATAAACACCTTAACAGTATAATATATAACAAGTTATAAACACATTAACAGTATAATATATAACAATTTACAAACACATAAACAGTATAATATATAACAAGTTATAAACACCTTAACAGTATAATATATAACAATTTACAAACACATAAACAGTATAATATATAACAAGTTACAAACACCTTAACAGTATAATATATAACAAGTTATAAACACATTAACAGTATAATATATAACAAGTTATAAACACCTTAGCAGTATAATATATAACAAGTTACAAACACCTTAGCAGTATAATATATAACAAGTTACAAACACATTAACAGTATAACATATAACAAGTTATAAACACCTTAACAGTATAATATATAACAATTTACAAACACCTTAACAGTATAATATATAACAAGTTATAAACACCTTAACAGTATAATATATAACAAGTTATAAACACCATTACAGTATAATATATAACAAGTTACAAACACATTAACAGTATAATATATAACAAGTTACAAACACCTTAGCAGTATAATATATAACAAGTTACAAACACCTTAACAGTATAATATATAACAATTTACAAACACATTAACAGTATAATATATAACAAGTTACAAACACATTAACAGTATAATATATAACAAGTTACAAACACATTAACAGTATAATATATAACAAGTTACAAACACCTTAACAGTATAAATTATAACAAGTTATAAACACCTTAACAGTATAATATATAACAAGTTATAAACACCTTAACAGTATAATATGTAACAAGTTATAAACACCTTAACAGTATAATATATAACAAGTTATAAACACCTTAACAGTATATTATATAACAAGTTACAAACACCTTAACAGTATAATATATAACAAGTTATAAACACCTTAACAGTATAATATATAACAAGTTACAAACACCATTACAGTATAATATATAACAAGTTACAAACACCATTACAGTATAATATATAACAAGTTACAAACACCTTAACAGTATAATATATAACAAGTTACAAACACCTTAACAGTATAATATATAACAAGTTACAAACACCTTAACAGTATAATATATAACAAGTTATAAACACCTTAACAGTATAATATATATAACAAGTTACAAACACCTTAACAGTATAAATTATAACAAGTTACAACACCTTAACAGTATAATATATAACAAGTTACAAACACCTTAACAGTATAATATATAACAAGTTACAAACACATTAACAATATAATATATAACAAGTTATAAACACCTTAACAGTATAATATATAACAAGTTACAAACACCTTAACAGTATAATATATAACAAGTTACAAACACCTTAACAGTATAATATATAACAATTTACAAACACCTAAACAGTATAATATATAACAAGTTACAAACACCTTAACAGTATAATATATAACAAGTTACAAACACCTTTACAGTATAATATATAACAAGTTATAAACACCTTAACAGTATAATATATAACAAGTTACAAACACCTTAACAGTATAATATATAACAAGTTATAAACACCTTAACAGTATAATATATAACAAGTTACAAACACCTTAACAGTATAATATATAACAAGTTACAAACACCTTAACAGTATAATATATAACAAGTTATAAACACATTAACAGTATAATATATAACAAGTTATAAACACCTTAACAGTATAATATATAACAAGTTATAAACACCTTAACAGTATAATATATAACAAGTTACAAACACCTAAACAGTATAATATATAACAAGTTACAAACACCTTAACAGTATAATATATAACAAGTTACAAACACATTAACAGTATAATATATAACACGTTACAAACACATTAACAGTATAATATACAACAAGTTATAAACACCTTAACAGTATAATATATAACAAGTTACAAACACCTTAGCAGTATAATATATAACAAGTTATAAACACCTTAACAGTATAATATATAACAAGTTACAAACACCTAAACAGTATAATATATAACAAGTTATAAACACATTAACAGTATTATATATAACAAGTTACAAACACCTAAACAGTATAATATATAACAAGTTACAAACACATTAACAGTATAATATATAACAAGTTATAAACACCTTAACAGTATAATATATAACAAGTTACAAACACATTAACAGTATAATATATAACAAGTTATAAACACATTAACAGTATAATATATAACAAGTTACAAACACCTTAACAGTATAATATATAACAAGTTATAAACACCTTAACAGTATAATATATAACAAGTTATAAACACCTTAACAGTATAATATATAACACGTTACAAACACATTAACAGTATAATATATAACAAGTTACAAACACCTTAACAGTATAATATATAACAAGTTATAAACACCTTAACAGTATAATATATAACAAGTTATAAACACCTTAACAGTATAATATATAACAAGTTATAAACACATTAACAGTATAATATATAACAAGTTATAAACACCTTAACAGTATAATATATAACACGTTACAAACACATTAACAGTATAATATATAACAAGTTATAAACACCATTACAGTATAATATATAACAAGTTATATACACCTTAACAGTATAATATATAACAAGTTACAAACACCTTAACAGTATAAATTATAACAAGTTACAAACACCTTAACAGTATAATATATAACAAGTTATAAACACCTAAACAGTATAATATATAACAAGTTACAAACACATTAACAATATAATATATAACAAGTTATAAACACCTTAACAGTATAATATATAACAAGTTACAAACACATTAACAGTATAATATATAACAAGTTATAAACACCTTAACAGTATAATATCTAAAAGATGCCAACAGTTTGTTTTGTACTGATGCTTAGTGATCAGTGTTTTCGGGCGTGGGACGAAGCGTTTGACTATTGTCAGTATGATGTGACCGAATTTGGTGTTTTGCAGGGTGTCAACGGCAGTAAGCTTCAGTGAGGCAGCACTGTAAAGTCGACATCAGATTCAAGCTATCACAAGGAGACATACATGCATAAATCCCAACCTCCCCTAATAAATGATTTTAACAAGGGAGATAACTCAACTATCACTGGTTTAAGGGATATAGCCTGGACTATTGTCGTTGATAGTTAGTGAATACCTTCTGGAGGTAAACCTTGATCTGTGTGTAAACTTCAATGGTCATCTTTCCCGTGTTAAAAGGAGGTATTTTCTCCAGATCCTCTAACTGTTCCATCTTGGTTCCTCGCCGTAGTGTACCCCTACAAAGAAATATTGTACATTATAAAGTTGTCACTAAATTGTGTAAATTGAATTAAGTTGTCATTAAATTGTGTGAATGAAGTGAATAAAGTTGTCGTTAAATAGTGTAAAGTTAACAAAGAAGTCACTAAATTGTGCAAAGTGTATAAAGTTGTCACTAAATTGTGTGAAGTGAATAAAGTTGTCACTAAATTGTGTGAAGTGAATAAAGTTGTCACTAAATTGTGTTAAGTGAATGAAATTGCCACTAAATTGTGTGAAGTGAATTAAGTTGTCACAGTGACTAAATTGTGTTAAGTGAATAAAGTTGTCACTAAATTGTGTTAAGTGAATGAAATTGCCACTAAATTGTGTGAAGTGAATTAAGTTGTCACAGTGACTAAATTGTGTTAAGTGAATAAAGTTGTCACTAAATTGTGTTAAGTGAATAAAGTTGTCACTAAATTGTGTAAAGTGTATAAAGTTGTCACTAAATTGTGTGAATGAAGTGAATAAAGTTGTCACTAAATTGTGTAAATTGAATAAAGTTGTCACTAAATTGTGTAAATTGAATAAAGTTATCACTAAATTGTGTAAATTGAATAAAGTTGTCACTAAATTGTGTGAATGAAGTGAATAAAGTTGTCACTAAATTATGTAAATTGAATACAGATGTCACTAAATTGTGTAAATTGAATAAAGTTGTCACTAAATTGTGTAAATTGAATAAAGTTGTCACTAAATTCTGTAAATTGAATACAGTTGTCACTAAATTCTGTAAAGTTAATAAAGTTGTCACTAAATTGTGTAAATTGAATAAAGTTGTCACTAAATTGTGTAAATTGAATAAAGTTGTCACTAAATTGTGTAAATTGAATACAGTTGTCACTAAATTGTGTAAATTGAATACAGTTGTCACTAAATTGTGTAAATTGAATAAAGTTGTCACTAAATTGTGTGAATGAAGTGAATAAAGTTGTCACTAAATTGTGTAAATTGAATAAAGTTGTCATTAAATTGTGTAAAATTAATAAAGTTATCACTAAATTGTGTAAAGTGAATAAAGTTGTCAATAAATTGTGTAAAGTGACCAAAGTTGTCAATAAATTGTGTAAAGTGAACAAAGTTGTCAATAAATTGTGTAAAGTAAATAAAGTTGTCACTAAATTGTGTAAAGTGAATAAAGTTGTCACTAAATTGTGTAAAGTGAATAAAGTTGTCACTAAATTCTGTAAAGTGAACAAAGTTGTCAATAATTGTGTGAAGTTAATAAAGTTGTCACTAAATTGTGTGAATGAAGTGAATAAAGTTGTCACTAAATTGTGTTAAGTGAATAAAGTTGTCACTAAATGGTGTAAAGTGAGTTAATCATTCATGTTGGGGCACTGCCTTCTTACTTCATAATATCCTTAATACAAAATGTATAGGTCACTGAAAACCTTGCCATAAATTAATTTTAATTCGATAAATAAATGCAAAAGTTATACACTGTCATGGCCAACATACAAAAAGAACACTGAATTTTTCAGTAAGATTTTGGACATGAGAGAGAAATGGTGTTTTTCCCTTCATACTTCTGAAAAAAACCGCTTGAAAGTAGATTCAAACTTATAGACATCTCCACACCTGTGAACCGATATCATACCTTTGTTTTGCCTCCCACAGAGATTCACGACCCCTTGTTACCATGACAGCCACCGCCTCCCAGGCCTTAGCAGTATCAGGCTTCCCTCGACCTTTGAACCCCAGGATTGAGGAACAATGATGGAACATATCGGTCCAACGCTTGTCTGGAGGAACACACAGCTTTGTAAAATTGCTACAAATACAACATTTTCAATTACATAAGGATATATTCAAATTTAAAGAAATACTACAATATGTCATACAATCAGTTCAACATCAAATGTATTTTTGGGATTATGGGATCAGAAACACTTTATAGGTCGTCGTTGTTTTCTGATGTTTCAAATTTTCCCAGTTTTATCAAAAGTTTGAAGCTAAGAAGGTGTATTTTAATGGAAATTATAAAATAGACATTTATATAAATGTCTCTAATTAATTAATAATTAATTAAATAATTTCTTTTTCTGAATCTGTTCTTTCTTTAAAAGTAGTGAAAAATACAACACCTTGACAATTACCTTAATTAACAGTATTTGATAGAAATGAGAGGTAATTCACCATACACACTACTGCCCAGCAAAGTCATTACAAATATATTACAAACCCATTACAAAACCATTAAAAACACTGATTCCATTAAAATTGGCCATTATTTTTCGTTTCCATTTTTGGGACAAACCTGGAGTTAAGTAATGTAATGGGCATTATTTTTCTAAATTTCAGTTACTTTCCTATTAATATTTTCTTTGTAATGGTCATTAACAAAATAATGGCCATTACTTCATGTTTTGTATTTTTCTTAATGGCCTTTATTCTGTTTGTAATGGCCATTAGAGTGGAGTCATCATAATGTTATGGCCATTACTAACTGTGGATTTTATGTACTCCCATAACATTTTCCATTTAATGGCCACAACAAATTATGATCACAATGTAATGGCAATTATTTATTGGTAACTTCATGTAATGCCCATTACATTTTCCATTTAATGGCCATAACAAATTATGATCACAATGCAATGGCCATTACTTATTGGTACCTTCATGTAATGCCCATTACACTTTCCATTTAATGGCCATAACAAATTATGATCACAATACAATAGCCATTACTTAATGGTACCTTTATGTAATGCCATTACATTTTTTTATTCCGATGTGCAATTCCTCATAAGTGACATTTTTTTTCTTGTAATGGCCATTACAAATATTACAAATATCATCACATCATATTGTAATACATGTATATATGACAATGTTTAATATACTACCATGAATTGTTGACCTTAAATTAATGTATTATTTCAGTATCTTATTTTTCATTATATTGTTATTGTTGAATTCCATGTCTATATTACAATTTTGTTGTTGGCTTAAAGAAGAATAAGGAAACTGTACAGGCTTACTAAACCCCTTCACAATAAAAAAAACTTCAAATTTCCCGCCAAATTTTCCCGCCAAATTTTTCCCGCCCAATAACTTCAAGCAGGAGAGTTCCAATACATGGCAGCCATGAGGCTTTTCTCACACATATGAACAACATGTTATTTTACAAATGAAGGGAAGTATTTATCTTTAATACCTGGTTCATGATTAATACAAGACTACCAGGAAATGAAATATTCAACTCTGGAAGTATGTCAACCTGTTTATAGGTAAGAAATAACTTAAAACCAATCACCATGCATGTGACCTAAATTTACATAGTGTACATTATATTCAAACAGCTTTGGCATTTCTTAAATTGTATTGCCTATTCAACCAAATTGTACAAACACACATCATATGTACATTGAGAATTAATGCAATAATGAACATAAATCACTCTTACATGTATCTGAAGAATATTAAAAGGATTTTGGGTCCACATGATTGTGTACTGTGAATATCCATTTGTGAAGCAGTTATCAATTTGAAACAAATGATGGATCACTTTGAATGCAATTTTTAATGGAAGGACTACATGTACAACGATATTGTCAAACATGCATAGTGATACAGTTCATGATGAACTTTGATGAAATTAAGTGGTAAAATGCATTTTCTAAATTTTCTGAATGCGTCTAATGTAATGGTCACATGTAGGTCCATTAATTTTGTATACCTTTATATATATAATGGCCATTACACTTTTGTTTGTAAAAACGTAATGGCCATTACCATTGTGTTGATCTTTAAACAGTTTTTGTACTTTAAAAGTAATGGTCATTATATTTGTAAAAATTATGGCCATTAAAGTGTATTTTCTTGTAATGGTCTTTTAGTTTTGTACACCTTTAATGGCCATTACACCTTTTCTGACGAAATGTAATGGCCATTACAGAGTACACTTCAGAAAGTAATGACACCGTTAATGGGCATTACAAAAATGGTTTTGCTCCAAACCTAATGGCCATTACATTACACAAAAATGTTTAATGCCCATTACACCATAAGGTTTGATGCCCATTACATTGAAAACTAATTATTGATGGCCCTATTACATTGTAATGGCAATTACTTAGTGAAAACTTTAATGGGTTTGTAATGGGCAATTTGACATTAGTGATAAGAGTTAATGACTATTAATGTTTTTGTCAAACCATTAAAATCCTTAAAATGCATTTAAATTTTATTGTTTTTTTTCAGACCCATTAATTTTGTACCTTTAATAGTCATTAATGTTAGATTAAAAGCCATTATTAAAATAATTAATGATCATTATAAATGTTTTGTTAATAGCCATTAAAATGTATTAATTAAGTACCATGAACTAATTGATTTGTTTCAACCCTTTGATGATCATTAAAATTGAAAACTGTCACATTTAAAGACTATCAAACTTGTATTAAAATTTTTCAATTAATAGCAATTAAAGGTACAAAATTAATAGCATGATTGATGGTTTTATGATGGGAAATTTTAATGGGGTTTTTAATGGCCATTTTAAGGGCTTGGGTATGCAGTAGTGACACTTCATTTATTTTCATATACACAATATAGAACTTTGTCTAACACTTAACAGAGTACTTTACCTGGAGTTAAGACCAATGGTATGATTGGATCGGCGGTCATCTGGTGTCACCGTTTTATGGAATGTGCCGTTTATTTTCAGTCCCTCGTTCCAGCTCCCGTTAAATGTGCCGTCAATCTTGTCACCAGTTGGTAAAGTCAGCACCCCCTACAGTAATTAAACCACATCACCTACTTTAGAACAGCTACCAGTATCTTCATTCTAAAATTATTTCCGCATTAGAAAATATTTTTCAAAGAACCAACTTAATGTTTGCATCAACAAAATACAGAAGTTGAAGTCTTAAAATAGTGATATTTTTATCAGAACTTCTCTCGTTAACCATGAATGTGCATATTGTAATTGATGATTCAATAGTCATCTTATTATTATCACTTTTCATGTTAAAGGCATTTCACCAATTTATAACTGTACTAATTTTACTTTCTTTGATATAGACTGGTCAGTTCCTGTATACTATAATGCACTAGACAATTCATCATTGTAGAAATCTGATAAACTTTGTTATGTGTTAAAATTTGAGTATTGACGCCAAAATTAGCTCATTTATAGCAGTCATGTTTAGAATCATAATATAGAATAAAGACACCATTTTACACTTAAATGCCCTTACAATTGTTTCATACTGCCCCTGAATTACTATGTAAAGGTAAAGAACAAGATTGTCAAAAATTCCCGTAGTTTTCTGATACTGATGCTGACCTTTCCTTGCAGCTGTGTGATGCCTGAGAATTCTCCCTCATAACAACTATTGTCGTCAGTCAACATCAGACCAAATCCCTGTGGAAACAAAATTGGACATGATACACGTACTATTCCTACACATGAAATTGAATAAGATAATTAATTTCCACTTTCAGGTATTCAGAAGGATATAGTCACAATAGTCTATCACTAGCATTGCACTCAATTTTTCATCATTAACAAAGAATATTGATGTGTGATCAGGGTCACTAAACACACTGTGTGAAAATTATCAAAAGTCTACTTTATATTTATACTTGTAATCTTCTATACATTAATTCTTACAGTCATTTTTCCTGCAGTGAAGTTTCCCTCAAAGTACATGCCATCCAAAGTTACAACTATTCCGTTTCCATGACGATTCCCATCATTCCACATTCCCATGTACTTCTCTCCTGTATAAAATAATAAACAATATTGTTACAGTTGTAATAACTTCCTATCTTGAATATATAAGTAGACCACCTGATGGTTCTAAAACAAGACTCCTAAACAGGTCAAATCCGAACTTATCAAAGATATAACTTTAGATAAGTTATCATTGCCATGACCTTGACCTTCTAACCAGTACTCACCTTTGAGAACATCATCAATGACCCCATATCCCTGTTTCTGGTCAATGTTCCACTCCCCGATATATATACTGGCCGAGTTACTGTTGTGTCCTCCATGACGATACGTTCCATGTCCGTGGCGCATTCCTTCCTTAAAGTAGCCCTCATATATATCCCCGTTGGAATATCTATAATAGGAAATATTGATCTTTAGAAATGATATGACCTTTAGATACTATGATGTGACGTCATTAAATTATTGATGACGTCAATAACAATTGCAGCTTGGGTCAAAGTTCACCGTGTTAGCCAATCAAAATGCGTACAGAGTTTATACCACGTGTGGTATAAACAGATTGTTAATCAACAGCTGTAATGATTAACTGATGGTCTGAGAGTTGAATAACACAGGGTATTGTTGTATAAAACTTGTTTTACCCTCTCTATGAGCTCTCCACTACTTTTAGTTATTAGTTCATCTTACTTTTTTATCATACATATATCAGTTTATTTGAAAGAGACTGTAGTTTTGTTCCCGTACTTGACTTTGCCGATTCCATGCAGCCGGCCATCTCTCCAGTATCCTTCTTGACAACGCTCCCTACCATCATCTTGGAGAATCAACAAACGCCCATGTCTGAAAAACAACAATAATCAACAGACATCAGTTATGTATAAAATTGAGAGTTTGTAACCAATGGATTTTTTTCAGTTAAAATTCAATATATTGGAAATAAAGAGAACTATACTTTACAGCACTGTCCAATGGCATTTAAGATTACAGATTCTGAAATAAGGTTGTCTACACCTTTCAATATACATTTGCAGCAACACAGGACAGCTGAACAGCTGTTTGTAACTATATGCTACATGATTGTTGTGGCCCAGCAGAAACATATGACTAGTGTATAGGTGTGTTTTAGCTCAGCAGGGGTGTTTTAGTTCTCAGACTAACACACAGGAATAAAACACAGCTAATTAAGCGAAGCTGAGGGATACAATTGAAAAATATTTAGCCAGTTACTTGATATAGAGTAAATAAAGATGTCTAAAGTGTATATTATATGTATAGAGTAAATAAAGATGTTTAAAGTGTATATTATATGTATAGAGTATATAAAGTAGATGTCTAAAGTGTATATTATATGTATAGAGTATATAAAGTAGATGTCTAAAGTGTATATTATATGTATAGAGTAAATAAAGTAGAGGAACAAGTGATTGTATATATTAATGATGTTTAGATTGTATATCCTACCCATGTTGTTTTCCCTCCTTGAAGCTTCCTGTGTATTTCCTTCCATCGCTCCATTTCATCTCTCCACTGAAATGTGATGAGACAGGTCAGTATTACTAACACAGACAACATCTCCGTAACATATACTTATTATAATCAGGCAAATAAGCTCATCTTTTTTCATGGCCATACTTTGTACTAAATGGTGACCCAAAACATTTCATATGTTAAATAAGGTATTAGGTTCTAAATACATTTATCACTTCATAACTCAATGTGGGATTATTTAAGTTTAATCTCTCAGAACAAGCCTCCCCTTAAATCAGAATTCTCCGATCTGGCCTGCATGTAAACTAGCCTCTCCTTAATCCAGAATTCTCCAATCTGGCCTGCATGTACATGTAAACTAGTCTTAAGATTTTATCAAATGTTGAAATAAATAAAATCCAGATGTTGTATAAAACTAATTTCCGATGAAATAAAATTATTCTAGTTTTCATTACCAATCTTTGTTAAAATTAATTCATCAGGAAAATTTTGTTCAAATAAAAGATGAAAAGAAAACCAAATGTTACGAATAATAATTACAATGCATTATATGCGTATTGAAAATGCACAGTTTTTAAACACTTACTGTCCGTGGACGAGACCGTTGAGAAATGTACCAGTGTAACAGGCATCTTTATAAATACTATGTTTATTAAACACGTGTGTTGCCTGTCTAACACCAGGGGGCGACATGCGTTCCATACTTCCGCGTCTTGTCACAGACTTCTGACTTGTGATCACTTTGTTTATAGTTGAGTTAAGGGCCATAATCCACTCAGTCTACAAAAAATTAGAGTTACCTTCTCTTTATATGTCACTTCCTGTCTGAAACTAATTAATCATAAGGTTAACTCTACAATATGTATTAGCAAATTGAACGATTTTTTATCAACCTTATAATCCGAAATATTTATTGAAACTTTCGACATGCTTCGCCTATTGTGAACATGTAAAACACAATCATCACATCAGTGTTTCTTGTCTGTTATAAATGCTAAAGCCTCATTTTAATTTATCATCCTCATTTTTAAAGTTGAAAAGAAAAGGTGAATTCTTGTCTATTTTCAGGGAATATTTAATAACTGCTTCACCAAGTCCAAACTGTGAAACAGAGATTTTTACAGTAACAAAGAATTTCTTTTGGAGAATGGTTTGGACATGATATACTCTCTGTGTAGTAGAATATACCTTGATGGCGGTAGATGGCGCCAGGAGGAACAACTTGTCTTCTGGAGCTGTTATGGTTATCAGATGTCTGTTTAGTGGAAATAAAAAAATAACATTAACATCAT
The DNA here is from genome assembly GCF_902652985.1 of Pecten maximus. Taxonomy (NCBI): domain Eukaryota; kingdom Metazoa; phylum Mollusca; class Bivalvia; order Pectinida; family Pectinidae; genus Pecten; species Pecten maximus. Next base: position 9,510,633 of record NC_047033.1, on the reverse strand, counting down.
CATTGTAGACAAAATAAAAAAAACAAGATAATTCAACGAATTACAGTCCCCCACCGGGTTGTTATCTCGAGATCCAATAGCAATGAGTGTGAATCTCGAGATGCAATAAGGTCATGTATTTTCTTCAATGTATTGAAAGGTGAAGATGTAGTTTACAGAGACCCGCTTCTATACAGGAACCATCCCATTCTCACTAAATACATGTACACTGTAGGTATACTCTATAAATGATCTCTATATAAAGGACACAAGTCTATGAAGGACACCTTTAGTTTTTCTATTGGGTATCCTTTATAGACAGGTTTTACTGCAATAGACATGAAATTGTAATAATAATAACAAGATGTTGTTTGTTATGCTTACATTGAATTCAACAGTACTGTATATTGATTAAATGGTGATCTGAGAAGAACACAGGTTTGTTTGTCACTGGGAATAATTTGGATGAGAAGACCAAGTCAAGAATTCCTCCAAGGCAATGGGTAGGCGTGGTCAGTAGTTGGTGAAGTTTACAAGATTTTTGAAGGCTGTCCATCTTTGCGAAGTCCATGTTGAAATCTCCAACAACAAGAATGTTTGTACACTTATGTAACTTTGCTTGTGTTGTGCATAGCTTGAATAACTGTAATATAGCTGAATTTAAATGGTTATAAGATGTGTTAGGAGGTATATATATGCATCCAAGCAGCAAATTGCCAGTGATGATTCCAACTGCTTCTATTTGTGGTATGTTGATTTCCAATATGGTTTGGATGGGAATTGCAGAGTAGATGACACAGTTTTGGTACGCGACACACCGCCTTCCCACAGGGAACTATACTACCAAGTATAAAGTTCTAATCCTTAATAGTGTAGGAGATAGAACCTGGACAAATTTTTCTTTCTTTAATGTAGGTCAGAGGTCAAAATATAGGTCACAGTGACCCGGTTTTGGTACGCGACACACCGCCTTCCCACGGGGAACCATACTACCAAGTATTAAGTTCTAGTGCTTTATAGTGTAGGAGATAGAGCCCGGACAAGCTTTTTCTTTAATGTAGGTCAGAGGTCAAAATATAGGTCACAGTGACCCGGTTTTTGTACGCGACACACCGCCTTCCCACAAGGAACCATACTACCAAGTATTAAGTTCTAGTCCTTTATAGTGTAGGAGATAGAGCCCGGACAAACTTTTACTTTAATGTAGGTCAGAGGTCAAAATATAGCAAAATAAAGGTCACAGTGACCCGGTTTTGGTACGCGATACACCGCCTTCCCACAAGGAACCATACTACCAAGTATTAAGTTCTAGTCCTTTATAGTGTAGGAGATAGAGCCCGGACAAACTTTTACTTTAATGTAGGTCAGAGGTCAAAAAATAGCAAAATATAGGTCACATTGACCCGGTTTTTGTACGCGACACACTGCCTTCCCACAGAGAACAATACTACTAAGTATTAAGTTCTAGTGCTTTATAGTGTAGGAGATAGAGCCCGGACAAGCTTTTTCTTTAATGTAGGTCAGAGGTCAAAATATAGGTCACAGTGACCCGGTTTTTACATGCGACACACCGCCTTCCCACAGGGAACCCACACACTAAGTATGAAGTTCCAGTGTCTTATAGTATGGGAGATAGAGCCCGGACAAATAGTGTGCGGAAGGACGGACGGACAGACGGCCGGAGGGACGGACGGACGGACGGACAGACGGACGGACACAACGCAAACCTATAGTCCCCCCCGGATTCCGGTGGGGGACTAAAAAGTTTCTGCAAGGAGAGAAAAATGTGCTTGGCAAACTTCAAACATTTATAAACCTCCAGCTAATGTGACATCATTGTGATACCGGAAGTATATGTAAAACACTAGGGATTGGTAATTACATTTAATGGGGTTTGATACATTTAATGGGGTTTGATACATTTAATGGGGTTTGTTACATTCAATGGGTTTTGATACACTTGATGGGGTTTATGTATTTAATGGGGTTTATGTATTTAATGGGGTTTACGTATTAAATGGGGTTTGATACATTACATTTAATTCATACATTTAATGGGGTTTGATACACTTGATGGTGGTTGATACACTTGATGGTGTTTGATACATTTAATGGAGTTTGATACATTAAATGGGGTTTATGTATTTAATGGGGTTTATGTATTTAATGGTGTTTGATACATTTAATGGTGTTTTGATACATTTAATGGGTTTGATACATTTACTGGGTTTGATACATTAAATGGGGTTTATGTATTTAATGGTGTTTGATACATTTAATGGTGTTTTGATACATTTAATGGGTTTGATACATTTACTGGGTTTGATACATTTAATGGGGTTTGATACATTTAATGGGGTTGATGTATTGAATGGGGTTTGATACATTTAATGGAATTTGATACATTTAATGGAATTTGATACATTTAATCGTGTTTATGTATTTAATGGGGTTTATGTATTTAATGGGGTTTGATACATTAAATTAAATTCATACATTTAATGGGGTTTGATACACTTGATGGTGTTTGATACATTAAATTAGTTTGATACATTAAATTAGTTTCATATATTTCATGGGGTATTATACATTTAATGGGATTTATGTATTTAATGGGGTTTTATACATTTAATGGGATTTATCTATTTAATGGGGTTTTATACATTACATTGGTTTAATACAGTCAAACCTGCTCTAACAGCCACCTTGAATAAGTAGCCACCTCCCTTAAGTGGCCAGTCTGTGGTCCTCCCAATGGAAAACACTATACAATGAACCTTAAATAAGCGGTCACCTGTCTAACGCGGCCAACAGCCACAAAAATTTGCACCCAAGTCGTTGTATCGTCTTGTATTAAGTGGCCATTTTGTCCGGAAGTAGACATCCGTGATGATCACATGACCAGGTATTTTTATCAAATTCATCAAAACTTTGATCTTTGTTGGTTTTCATTTCAAAATACACTGTACATGGTATATTGTCATCAATATCAATAAGTGCATTATAATATGATAAATTCAATAAACTTTTGAAAATAGAATTGGGCAACAGGCCGTTTCTGGCCAACCTGGTTTAAGCAGCCACCTGTCTTAAACAGCCAATATCTGTCGGTCCCATGGGTGGCTGCTTAATACAGGTTTGACTGTACATTTAAAGGAGTTTGATACATTTAATTGGTTTTGATACATTTAATGGGTTTTGATACATTTAATGGGTTTTGATACATTAAATTGGTTTTGATACATTTAATGGGGTTTGATACATTTAATGGTGTAGTATATTCAATGGAGTTAATATATTCAACAAAGTTTAATATATTTAATGGGTTTAATAAAATCAATGGGTTTGATATATTTAATTGGCTTAATACATTTATCAGGTGTAATACATTCAATGGGGTTTCATACATTTATTGGGCTTGATTATACATTTACCGAAATTAATATATTTATGAGATTTAATGTATTTATTATAATAGGATTTGATACATTTAATGATGTATTTCATTATCTATAGAACGAATTCATCATCACACAAGTGTGAAATCTAAAGCTATTATTAATGGTCAATTCAACAAGGATGGATAGTATTGCAACAGCAATACAAAGTCCCCTGCCTGAGCTAGAAGTGCACCTATTCATTTCCAATTTTTTTTTGAAAAATAGTTTTTCGAAAAAAAAAAACCAAATGTGAGATGCACAACTACATGTTATACTGATCATGTATACCAAGTTTCGTTAAGATCGGAGTGGTACTTTAGGAGGAGTTGTATGGACGGACAGACGGACGGAGGGAGGGTAAACCTATAGTCCCCCCGTTTTTCAAAACGGTGAAGGGGACTAATAATTCCATGAGGACAGATTGGTGAGGAGTTAGTGAACTTACTGTTTTTTGTCACTGTCGTTAGATGGTGCCTCAACCCACAGGGTCTCTAACTTGAACACTTGGAAGTTTGAATACTGAAAAACACAAGTTACTTCTTACTACATACTAATTTTGGCATACTAAAATTTAAGCACATTCACAAATCAGTAAAAACACATTACATTGTATATATATTTGCTATAAAAAGAGCATAAAAATGTGTAATTAGTGCAATGAGAATTTAGTGTAATGGATCCCAACAAAAAATCACTAAAATAAGATTATACCACTAAATTAAGATTACCATTAAAGTAAGACTATCAAAAATCAATAAAAAATAATAAAATAAGCTGAAAATAAATCATTAATGATATAACCATGCATGTAATTTATTTTGTTTATGGTAACCCACTCACTAATTTATACAAGAGGCCCATGGGCCTTAACGGTCACCTGATTTTTGAAATATTTCAGTAAATTTGAATGAAAGAATGAATTTCAAAACAAATAAAACAAATGATAGTCAAAAATGTGATTTCCCTATAACTATAGTAAAGTTTATCCCCTCCCATTGGGCAAACGCAAGACCCCAGGGCTAGGAAATTCACAATTATGGTAAAGCACCTTAAGACCCTTCGATCTGTGAAGAGTATTTAATTCTACCTTATTTGGGCTGTAAGAAGAAGATTTTTAAAATTTCTGTTAATTTGACCCTTTTTGGCCCCGCCCATCAGCCCCTGGGGGTCAGTCAGGGCCAACATGTACATACCATCAAACTGTCATCCCAAGCTGATAATGTTAACGAAGTTAGAATGAATTCCAATAAAAATTCAACAAATAATAGTCAAAAATGTGATTTCCCTATATAAACTATAGTAAAGTTTACCCCCTCCCCAGGGGCAAACATGAGACCCTAGGGTCATGAAATTCACAATTTTGGTAAAGCACCTTAAGATCCTTCCATTTATTTACAGTATTTGATTCTACCATATCTGAGAGTAGACAAGAAGATTTTTGAAATTTTAGTCAATTTGACCCTTTTTGGCCCCGCCCATCAGCCCCTGGGGGTCAACTAGGGCCAACATGTACATACCATCAAAGTGTCATCCCATGCTGATAATTTGATACAAGTTAGAATGAATTCCAATACAAATCCAACAAATAATAGTCAAAAATGTGATTTCCCTATATAAACTATAGTAAAGTTTACCCCCTCCCCAGGGGCAAACGTGAGACCCCAGGGTCATGAAATTCACAATTTTGGTAAAGCACCTTAAGATCCTTCCATCTATGAAAGAGTATTTGATTCTACCATATCTAAGAATAGAGAAGAAGATTTTTGAAATTTTTGTAAATTTGACCCTTTTTGGCCCCGCCCACCAGCCCCTGGGGGTCAACTAGGGCCAACATGTACATACCATCAAAGTGTCATCCCATGCTGATAATTTGATACAAGTTAGAATGAATTCCAATACAAATCCAACAAATAATAGTCAAAAATTGATTTCCCTATATAAACTATAGTAAAGTTTACCCCCTCCCCAGGGGCAAACATGAGACCCCAGGGTCATGAAATTCACAATTTTGGTAAAGCACCTTAAGATCCTTCCATCTATGAAGAGTATTTGATTCTACCATATCTGAGAGTAGACAAGAAGATTTTTGAAATTTTTGTCAATTTGACCCTTTTTGGCCCCGCCCACCAGCCCCTGGGGGTCAACTAGGGCCAACATGTACATACCATCAAAGTGTCATCCCATGCTGATAATTTGATACAAGTTAGAATGAATTCCAATACAAATCCAACAAATAATAGTCAAAAATGTGATTTCCCTATATAAACTATAGTAAAGTTTACCCCCTCCCCAGGGGCGAACATGAGACCCCAGGGTCATGAAATTCACAATTTTGGTAAAGCACCTTAAGACCTTTTCATCTATGAAGAGTGTTTGATTCCACCTTATCTGAGAGTAGAGAAGAAGATTTTTGAAGTTTTAGTCAATTTGACCCTTTTTGGCCCCGCCTCTCAGGCCCCTGGGGGGTGGGGACCATATAATTCACAATTTTGGTTCACCCTCAGCCATGGAAGCTTCCTGTAAAATTTCATTGAATTTAGTTCAGCAGTTTTTAAGAAGAAGTTGAAAATGTAAATTGTTTACGACGCATGACGGACGACGCACACCGCACGACGCACGACGCCGGACAAAATGCGATTGCAATAGGTCAACTGAGACTTTGTCTCAGGTGACCTAAAAACTCATATTTTAAGAGCTGAACATTTGATAAGAAACCAAATTCTCCAGAGTTGTCATTCCATTCTACCCAGCATGCAACACTCACCTGTGAATGGACAAACAAATCATTGAAGAGGATAAAATGATTGACAGAGAATCGACCAGCTCCCTGGAGGGTAAGTGGATGTGTTTTACTGTCCCGCACCAAACGCCGACTCGGGATCTTCAGGGAATCCTGGTATAAAAAAAAAATTGTATGTTACTGTGGATACACACTTACATTTATCTGCTCTGAGAAAAAAATCTGAAAATGGGAAGAAGACAAATCCTTATGCTAACATCACTTTTACTATTTTTTTTCCCTTTTTCTTTCTTTTTTTTCTTTTTTGGTGATTCAGAAAAAATAACTCGGATTGCTGATCATGACTGTACTATTAATTTTAACACTAAAACAACCTCTCCTGAAACGTAAAATTCAAATTTTCTATTGACAAATTACATCTACCAAATAAATCTTCCATTACTTCTTGTTTGTAAATCTAAAATTCCATGTAATTTCACAGAAAAAGCAGCTTAAGATGTGTTGTTTAAAAGTGTCAATTCAATGGAGATCTAAACACTTTTCTACAACTGGCCCATAGAAATATATATAGATATATAGCTGGGGCGGAACTGCTTTAATACCACAAGTTTCTGTTGGTTGCTGGTCTCCCAGAATACTCCAGTATTGATCGCCATTGTTTGTTCCATTCCTATGAAATGCTGTAGACTGTTCCACTTGACAGAGATTTTGTTTAGTAAATCTGATTCCTCAGAACCCTGAGAGGAAACAAAGGAATTTAAACATTTTATAACAACATTTTCACCAAATGGGTATTTTACTATATCATACTAGTGAACACCTTACAATATCATTTTCCTGAAATTAACCTTACATCTGTCTCTCTATACTTTTAAAATATTAATTAACAAATTGATAAATCAATCAATTAATAAATCAATGAGTTATCAAATTGTTAATTAACCAAATTAATAACTTACCTAATTCCTTTACAAACAAATCAATTATTTATCAACTAAACAGTTAACTAACAAATTACATCTACCAAATAAATCATCCATTACTTCTTGTTAGTAATTAAAAATTCAATTAATTAACAAATCAATAAAAACAATTAAAAATTCAATTGATTAACAAATCAATCAAATCAATTAAAAATTCAATTAATTAACAAATCAATAAAATCAATTAACAATGTAATTACTAACCTATCAATTAATCAAAAATTCAATTAATTAACAAATCAATGGAACACTTCATCTTAAGTCAAAGAAATAATGACAACATACATCCCCAACACTTACAGTTTGATAGTTGCCGGCTAATTTGTCGGCCATTTTCCCTAACACTTACAGTTTGATAGTTGCCAGCTAATTTGTCGGCCATTTTCCCTAACACTTACAGTTTGATAGTTGCCGGCTAATTTGTCGGCCATTTTCCCTAACACTTACAGTTTGATAGTTGCCGGCTAATTTGTAGGCCATTCTCCCTAACACTTACAGTTTGATAGTTGCCGGCTAATTTGTCGGCCATTTTCCCTAACACTTACAGTTAGATAGTTGCCGGCTAATTTGTCGGCCATTCTGCTGTATTCTTTTATGTGCTGGAGTGGGGCTGTCATTAATTTTCGGAATGTGCTACCAAACTGGGCTTTCTCAACTTTCTTTTCCTCAAGGATCAGTGTGAACACTTTAGTTATACTCTCAAAGTAAGCACTGGCAAAGGAAAATACACATCAAAGACAATTAAAAAATACTGACAGGTAATTGTAATTGTAATTTTAACTCAAAATTGATAGCAAATAAAAATAGATAATGATTACATGGAGAACATTGTACTTTTGTATGTACAAGGAAGTTAAGACCTTGCATGTTCAGGAGATTTAAGCATCTTTTGTTACGCCAGCTACATCTGCCATGTAAATGTAGATAAAATCTGGGTTATGCCACCTCCTCAAATTAAGAGCCAGGGTAGTGATAACATAACTACCAGGCAAATCAATGTGCACAAAACACGTCTGATTTTGTATTGTATATGGTACACTATGTGTAACTTGGCGGAATATGTAGCTCTAGAACAAGTTATGGATATTCCTTCAATGTTCATGTACATGCATAAGTACATTAATTCAATGTGAAGCCTAAATATATAAACCACAACACATATGGACCTAACAGTAAGTTGGTTCTTTAAGAAATGAAATGTTCCATTTGGAGATCTTTCTCTCCTGGTTGTAAATGTTCTCTTCTGGTTGTAAATATTGTACTAAAGCAAATAATCACCAGAAAAAATTATTGACAATAGAATGATCAATGGAAGAACTTTTTCTCATACAATGTAATACTGAATTCAGAATTATTACAGAACACTGTCACTCCTGTACATTCAATTTGTATATCTTCCATACCTGCCTGTTTTACCACAGTACTCAAAGCCACTTATGCCAAGCATGTCCCCAAATGCAATCGTGTAGCGTCGTATATCATCAGCCAAGTTGCCATAGTTACGAAAAAACGAAGAATCCAACACACTTTTCACCATCTCTGACCATGCGATTCATTTCCACATAGCACCGCCCAACCTGAAACAGGACATCACATTTGTTGATGGAGGGACCTCAAATATGTTTTAATTCAAGTTTTTCTCTTTTATAAGCTAAAACATATTTGTCAGTTTTCTTTTTCTATTAAAAACTCCATGGGTATGAACAGAACTTCTTACCCCGAACATGTCATCATAGTGCTATCTATACTGGTTTGTGATGGCTGTAGTAAGACCTTTTCCCAAGCAAGCACTTTTGGTAAGGAAGCACTGTATGAAGTTTGTATTTGATTGGCCAAGGGGAACTCAAGTTATTGCACGGAAACCAATTTTCTATTAATAGTAACGGTGACCTTGACCTTTGACCTTTGAACCTGAAAAGCAATCCCAAGCAAGCACTTTTGGTAAGGAAGCACTGTATGAAGTTTGAGTTTGATTGGCCAAAGGCTAGGGAACTCAAGTTATTGCAGGGAAACCATTGTGCGGACACCGACGACGCCGCTGCCACTGCCGCAGACGCTGAGGCCGACATAGTAATACCTATATGTCACCTTTTCAAGGTGACACAAAAAGTAATGCGACACACCCGAAGAACCTCTATGCAAAGAATCAGCATCCTTATACCATTATTAAGTGAATGGTGTGCCATGATTATAAAACTTTAACCAAAACTTTAACCAAAACTTTAACCGGAAGGACAGACGCAGGCAAAACCTATAGTCCTCCCTGTTCCACCGGTAGAGGACTAATAAATAATTTATTTTTTATATATCACAAGTTCAAATTCCATTTTTGTACACGTATTTTTGCAAGATGCAGTGTATACAGATTTGAAGACATAGCATCTTTAAAAAAAGATTTTTTAATTAACCTATTGTTTGATGCGATGATACCTGTTCGTGGAGTTTGTGGAATGAGGAGAGTAGATTCTGTAGTGTTGACTTGTACGGATAGACATCCAGAGAGGTATAAAATGCTGAAACAAGTACATGTATGTACTGTATCAAATGAATCGTTCATAAATCATTTCTCAAATATTTTTTTAAAACCATTTAGTACAAAAATTTGACAATTTTTTACAAAAAAAGTGAGTCTAGTTTTTCCTTCATACATAAACAGGAATTTTCCTTTTGAAATAAATTAGAGTTTAAAATAAAATCTAATCAGAGTCACCTATATTTAATTTAATTTATTCAAATAAATATTCATTATTTTTTTTTTTAACTTCACATACAGGCACTTTTGCATATTAATTACAATGAGACACTTTTGCATATTAATTACAATGAGACAGAATATTGCTAACAACTCACGATGACGTTGAAGGGTGTTTACTACAAGTTTTCGTATCCTTGTCAGATGGTGGAAAAATCTTCTTTCTTGCGACAGCAGTTCAAATACAGATCCGATGTGTCCAGAAAAGCTCCAACAGGAAAGACATGCACAGTTATCTCCTCCTGCTGATAATGCCCGGATCCATCCTGCCTTTAATTTCAAAACAAGCTCTCATTTTAATTAACAGCAGTAAACAGGATAACTTTCAATTAAGAACATAAAAGATAATTAAAAAACACTACTGATAGGAATTTAATTAATTACCTACCTGAAAATGAAAAGCATACAATAAGTCATACAGTGCATTTTTATGTAAGTTTTTTACATTTTAAATATTTTCTTATCATCAAAATGTAAATATTTTTTTATCATCAATCACTACCAATTGTCAAAATATATGTATCATCTTTACATTTTACTGAATATTTTGTATTTATCTTTTTTTTTCTTTTTATTCTTATATTTATTATTAACCACAAACACAGTTTGCTTAATATTGATTTTGACTATTCTTGCTGTCATTTTTAAATACCTGTTTCAGGAAATTAAGAGCAACCAGCCGCTCTGTTTTGTATATAGGCACATACAGGTCCTGGCTGTAATAAAAGAAGATTACAATTTTAAAAATAATGATGATGTTGTTTAAATATCATATTCACTGAATGTTACAGACAATAAAGAACAGGAGCTTCCCCAAATCATGAACTACGGATACCACACCAGCTGGGACATATTCAAGGAACTATCACATACCCATTATAAAAGGGCACACCTCAATTTCTCTCTGTTCCAATATTCAGCCAATGTTTAAGGGGACTTGTCAATATATTTTGTCTAATTTATTATCAATTTATTAAATATTAAATGATCAATATATTTTGTCTAATTTATTATCAATTTATTAAATATTAAATGATATCTCTTTTCATATTAGTATATTTATACAGTGTTTTTGTGTTGAAATGATGCTTTATTTTTAATATACAGCAACACTGAAGTAAGATTTACACTTCATACCAAGGGTGTTTCCCGACATAGTGAACCTCGGGTTGGAAGCCGGATCGGTCCATCAGAAACACAGAGAAACACTCTCCAGCAGCTACATCCCAAATGTGACATCCAGACATCACCTATTACACAAACAAATGTGACATCCAGACATCACCTATTACATAAACAAATGTGACATCCAGACATCACCTATTACACAAACAAATGTGACATCCAGACATCACCTATTACACAAACAAATGTGACATCCAGACATCACGTATTACATAAACAAATGTGACATCCAGACATCACCTATTACACAAACAAATGTGACATCCAGACATCACCTATTACACAAACAAATGTGACATCCAGACATCACCTATTACACAAACAAAGGTGACATCCACACATCACCTATTACACAAACAAATATGACATCCAGACATCACCTATTATACAAACAAATGTGACATCCAGACATCACCTATTACACAAACAAAGGTGACATCCAGACATCACCTATTACACAAACAAATATGACATCCACACATCACCTATTACACAAACAAATGTGACATCCAGACATCACCTATTACACAAACAAATGTGACATTCAGACATCACCTATTACACAAACAAATGTGACATCCAGACATCACCTATTACACAAACAAATGTGACATCCAGACATCACCTATTACACAAACAAATGTGACATCCAGACATCACCTATTATACAAACAAATGTGACATCCAGACATCACCTATTACACAAACAAATGTGACATTCAGACATCACCTATTACACAAACAAATGTGACATCCAGACATCACCTATTACACAAACAAATGTGACATCCAGACATCACCTATTACACAAACAAATGTGACATCCAGACATCACCTATTACACAAACAAATGTGACATCCACACATCACCTATTATACAAACAAATGTGACATCCACACATCACCTATTACACAAACAAATGTGACATCCAGACATCACCTATTACACAAACAAATGTGACATCCAGACATCACCTATTACACAAACAAATGTGACATCCACACATCACCTATTATACAAACAAATGTGACATCCACACATCACCTATTACACAAACAAATGTGACATCCAGACATCACCTATTACACAAAAACATATGACATCCAGACATCACCTATTACACAAACACATACGACATCCAGACATCACCTATTACACAAACAAATGTGACATCCAGACATCACCTATTACACAAACAAATGTGACATCCAGACATCACCTATTACACAAACAAATATGACATCCAGACATCACCTATTACACAAGCAAATGTGACATCCAGACATCACCTATTACACAAACAAATGTGACATCCAGACATCACCTATTACACAAACAAATGTGACATCCAGACATCACCTATTACACAAACAAATGTGACATCCAGACATCACCTATTACACAAACAAATATGACATCCAGACATCACCTATTACACAAACAAATGTGACATCCAGACATCACCTATTACACAAACAAATATGACATCCAGACATCACCTATTACACAAACAAATGTGACATCCACACATCACCTATTACACAAACAAATGTGACATCCAGACATCACCTATCACACAAACAAATATGACATCCAGACATCACGTATTACACAAACAAATACAGTAGTGTTAAGATCCTGTGTACTACACATGTTTTGGATTTGAAATGGTGTCAACAGAATAGCTTCCCATACTCATGATATCTGTCTGATTATTGGTAAAGTTTAAAATAATTTTCATGTTTAATTCACAACTAGGTTCTCCAGAATACTATTATAATGACACTGATATATTACATGTAGTTACCTTAATTTTGGTGGGTTTTGAGTTTTCCTCCATGTGGCCAAGCTGCTTTGCGACATTGGATCCCCAGCTGTATACCTACAAAATAAACTTACTTCTAACCAAAAACATAACCCACAAGGATCACACGCACCTATGAGACAAATTTTCCTTTCTCACTGTAATAATGGAATTTTATATATGCATAATTACCTAACCATAACTTACCTGTACATATAAGATACTCAATCCCACAACTACATAAGATACCAGGAACGAGGAGCTCACTGACCATTCCAGTATATATACAGGAGCTCACTAATCATGTACAGGAGCTCACTAAACCTACCAGTATACGAGGGCTCACTAAACCTACTAGTATACAGGAGCTCACTTAACCTACCAGAATACAGGAGCTTACTATACCTACCAGTATACAGGAGCTCACTATACCTACCAGTATATAGGAGCTCACTAAACCTACCAGTATACAGAAGCTCACTATACCTACTAGTATACAGGAGCTCACTTATCCTACCAGTAAACAGGAGCTCACTTAACCTACCAGTATACAGGAGCTCACTTCACCTACCAGTATACAGGAGCTCACTAAACCTACCAGTATACAGGAGCTCACTAAACCTACCATTATACAGGAGCTCATTTAACATACCAGTATACAGGAGCTCACTAAACCTACCAGTATACAGGAGCTCACTAAACATACCAGTATACAGAAGCTCACTTAACCTACAAGTATACAGGAGCTCACTAAACCTACCAGTATACAGGAGCTCACTAAACCTACCAGTATACAGGAGCTCACTTAACCTACCATCATACAGGATCTCACTATACCTACCAGTATACAGGAGCTCACTAAACATACCAGTATACAGGAGGTCACTTAACCTACCAGTATACAGGAGCTCACTGAACCTACCAGTATACATGAGCTCACTAAACCTACCAGTATACATGAGTTCACTTAACCTACAAGTATACAGGAGCTCACTAAACATACCAGTATACAGGAGGTCACTAAACCTACCAGTATACAGGATCTCACTATACCTACCAGTATACAGGAGCTCACTATACCTACCAGTATACAGGAGCTCACTATACCTACCATTATACAGGGGCTCACTTAACCTACCAGTATACAGGAGCTCACTATACCTACCATTATACAGGGGCTCACTGTACCTACCAGAATACAGGAGCTCACTTAACCTACCAGTATACAGGAGCTCACTAAACCTACCAGTATACAGGAGCTCACTATACCTACCAGTATACAGGAGCTCACTATACCTACCAGAATACAGGAGCTCACTAAACCTACCAGTATACAGGAGCTCACTATACCTACCAGTATACAGGAGTTCACTAAACCTACCAGTACACAGGAGCTCACTATACCTACCAGTATACAGGAGCTCACTAAACCTACCAGTATACAGGAGCTCACTTAACCTACCATTATACAGGGGCTCACTAAACCTACCAGTATACAGGAGCTCACTTAACCTACCATTATACAGGGGCTCACTTAACCTACCATTATACAGGAGCTCACTATACCTACCAGTATACAGGAGCTCGCTAATTATATAAACATACCAGTATTCAGGAGCTCACTAAACCTACCAGTATATAGGAGCTCACTTAACCTACCAGTATACAGGAGCTCACTTAACCTACCAGAATACAGGTGCTCAATTAAACTACCAGTATACAGGAGCTCACAAAACCTACCAGTATACAGCTCACTATACCTACCAGTATACAGGGGCTCACTTAACCTACCAGTATACAGGAGCTCACTATACCTACCAGTATACAGGAGCTCACTTAACCTACCAGTATACAGGAGCTCACTATACCTACTAGTATACAGGAGCTCACTAAACCTACTAAAACTACCAGTATACAGGATCTCACTTAACCTACCAGTATACAGGATCTCACTTAACCTACCAGTATACAGGAGCTCACTTAACCTACCAGTATACAGTAGCTCACTAAACCTACCAGTATACAGGAGCTCACTTAACCTACCAGTATACAGGAGCTCACTGACCCTACCAGTATACAGGAGGTCACTTAACCTACCAGTATACATGAGCTCACTAAACCTACCAGTTTTTCAGGAGCTCACTAAACCTACCAGTATACAGGAGCTCACTAAACCTACCAGTATAAAGGAGTTCACTAAAACTACCAGTATACAGGAGCTCACTAAACCTACCAGTATACAGGAGCTCACTAAACCTACCAGTATACAGGAGCTCACTTAACCTACCAGTATATAGGAGCACACTAAACTTACCAGTATACAGGAACTCACTTAACCTACCAGTATACAGGAGCTCACAAAACCTACCAGTATACAGGAGCTCACTTAACCTACCAGTATACAGGAGCTCACTATACCTACTAGTATACAGGAGCTCACTTAACCTACCAGTATACAGGAGCTCACTTAACCTACCAGTATACAGTAGCTCACTAAACCTACCAGTATACAGGAGCTCACTTAACCTACCAGTATACAGGAGCTCACTGACCTTACCAGTATACAGGAGGTCACTTAACCTACCAGTATACATGAGCTCACTAAACCTACCAGTTTTTCAGGAGCTCACTAAACCTACCAGTATACAGGAGCTCACTAAACCTACCAGTATAAAGGAGTTCACTAAAACTACCAGTGTACAGGAGCTCACTAAACCTACCAGTATACAGGAGCTCACTAAACCTACCAGTATACAGGAGCTCACTTAACCTACCAGTATATAGGAGCACACTAAACTTACCAGTATACAGGAACTCACTTAACCTACCAGTATACAGGAGCTCACTTAACCTACCAGTATACAGGAGCTCACTTAACCTACCAGTTTATAGGAGCACACTAAACTTACCAATATTTATAATGTGATCATACTAAACACATCAGTATTATAAGCTCATTGAAATTTGTACTACATCTTAAAGTAGCATTATATAAATATGCTGACTTATAATAGTTTGCTACTTTGCCAAGTATATATGTATTTGGGACCTTACCTGGGAATCTGCTGTCAGTGCTAGGGAATGCTGGGATCCTGCTGTAACCTTGACAACTTGTTTTCCATTTAGCAATTTTATCAAGCATGGTTTGTTTCTGCAATTTGAGATTCATACTGATTAATGATAATTCTGGATAATTCAGCTGTTAGACTGAAATTCAATTTTAATAATAAATTTCTTTATATACAGTATGGTAAGAAAGCAATACATCAAGTTTGAGTTTTATTGGCCCAAGGGATCTTAAAACCTATTTTCTATTCTTAGTAACAATGACCTTTGATCTTTGAAACTGAAAAGCAATCAAAGCAAGCACTTTTGGTAAGGAAGCACTGTTTGAAGGTTGAGCCTGATTGGCTAAGGAAAAACTTAGCATTATCACATGGAAGCAAATTTTCAATTTATAGTGACAGTGATTTTGACCTTTGACCTTCAAACCTAACAAGAATTCCACGGCAGTGGAGGTGTCGCCTGTGTATGCGAATAATTAAAGGGTGATAACTCTTTAAAATTAGGACTTGAATAAAAAAAAACAATAACAAACTTGTCCACAGTATTATGGTAACGAACATTCTATTTTCGCAAAAAAAATTAAAGGGCTATAACTCTTTTAAAAAGGTCCGAATAAATTTGGTTAACGAACTTGTCCACAGTATTATGGTAACGAACCTTCCCATGCAGTTTCAAATTAATCCAGTAATAATTATTCAAGTTATTGAGTGGAAACCATTTTCGCAAAAAATTAAAGGGCCATAACTCTTTTAAAATGGTGCGAATAAATTTGGTTAACGAACTTGTCCACAGTATTATGGTAACGAACCTTCCCATGAAGTTTCAAATTAATCCTGTAATAATTATTCAAGTTATTGAGTGGAAACCATTTTCGCAAAAAAATTAAAGGGCTTTAACTCTTTTAAAAAGGTGCGAATAATTTTGGTTATCGAACTTGTCCGAGCTATCATGGTAATGAACCTTCCCATGAAGTTTCGAATTAATCCGTTCTAAACTACTAAAGTTATCGCACGAAAACCATTTTCCGGACGACGCCGACACAGACGCCGAAAAGTAATACTTATATGTCTCCTTTTTCAAAGGCGACACAAAAAGCAATCCCAAGCAAACAGTTTTGATAAGGAAGCACTTACAAAGTTTGAGTTTGATTGGCGCAAGAGAACTCAAGTTATTGCAAGGAAACCAATTTTCTATCAATAGTAACAGTGGCCTTAACCTTTGACCTTTGAACATGATAAGCAATCCTAAGCAAGCACTTTTGGTAAGGAAGTACTGTATGAAGTTAGAGTTTGATTGGCCGAAGGGAACTCACGTTATCAAACGGAAACCATTGTGCGGATATCGACCGATATGTTGCCTTTTTTCAAGCGACTCAAAAATGATATTTGTATTTTCCCTTAATGACAGAGTTATCATATGAAAGTTTTTTTTACACTTTACATTTATAAGAACACATTACATGATTATGTACAATGTATATCCTTGTAACTCTTCACAAAATCAATGGGAGACAACTCCTGAGCCCCCTAACAATTTTTTTTAATTATTTTCATGCATAGACATTTGTTTATCACAACCATGTTATAGTTTGAGCGTGCATGTAATTTTCTATTCATATTCAAACCAGAAGAACATGTTTCATGAATTTTTAAATTATAGGGAACAACCAACAAATTGAAAAAAAATAGACTTTTGAAACATCCCCTGTGTATTGTATAGAAAGTTGAGCCAGGGATAAAATGTCTGGCAGCCACTGATTGGCCAGTATGTTATGAAGTAACAAAATAGAAATATATCCTGATAGGTAACTATCCATAGGAAATGTTGATATAAATTTCGTAAGTCTGATTGAAATCCACCCATTTTCAAAATGGCTTCCCTGGAAAAAATTTGAGCTGAAGGACCCAACTTTTTTTTTTTTGATTAAGTGTAATATGACACCCTAAACTTTCATTATAAACCATAATTGCCATATTGAATTCAAGAATTTTAATGATATACTCCAAAATATTAAGACTAAAGTCTATGGTAAAACAATTGGTTGGTTCTCTACTATAAGTCTCTCAACTATCTTTACAGCTTATATACTCTGCTGTTTTATACTTCTCCAAGAGACAGTTACGGTGCCGTTTGTCAGTTTAGATGAAACAATTATATAATTTTTCATTAAAATCTCATTCCACTAGTGTTAACCATCTTGGTGAATTGGCCACATCAAATTCGTACATCTAAAGGTTTTAGGAAATTTTCTAACCTGTTATACATCCAAAATTCTGTGGAATATATAAAAAAAAACCTCTCCAGTAATTCGACAATTTAGAATCTCCCTAAACTGAGTTTTTCTTGTGTTTGTTTTTAATAATGCAGCCAATACCATATTCTTTTTACAGTCAAGCTAGGTCATAAGAAATTAAAGCAAATTAATATAACTGCTTATATAATAAATATACACGTGTAAATATAAAGGCATTAAATACCATGTTCATGCATGGTACAAACCATTTTTTTTTCATATTTCATACATATAAAATCTTTCTTCACAAAGACTCGCAATAAAATGATCAAAATAAAGGAAAAAATAAATTTCCAAAAATATCTAAATAAAGATTTAAAATACAATCATCATATTATGATTTTCTTAAACATTTCTTTTTCACTAGAGCCACATATAAAAATACCGATCAATTGCATCCCCGGTCCCTAACTGGCATCTGTAATTCCGCCCCCACGCCCACACCTCTGTATCCAGTATAATTTCCTTGGTAGGCAAAACGATGTCAGACTTGCTACCTGCGAAATAATCATTCATAATTCCTTAAAATTATTAAACAACATATTTCAAAACATTTTTTTTTCAATTTCAATCATTATAATCATATATACAAAGACACACCAAACACTTGACACATAATACACTAGACGCACCAGACACTAGACACATCAGACACTAGACACATAAGACACTAGACACATAAGACACTATAGACACATCAGACATAAGACAGACAAGACACTAGACACATCCGACACTATACACACCTGACACTTATTTAAGACACATAATACACTTGACACATAATACACTAGACGCATAAGACACTATAGACACATCAGACATAAGACAGACAAGACACTAGACACATCCGACACTATACACACCTGACACTAGACACATCAGATACCAGACACTAGACACATAAGACACTAGACATACACCATGCTACACAGACAAGACACTAGACATATCAGACACTAGACACACCTGACATTAGACACATCAGACACCAGACACTAGGTACATCAGACACTAGACATACATGACACTAGACACACAAGCTGCCCTACAGGTAGGGTGTAAGAATTGTACCTGCTGCCCCCATTGCATGATCGTAAGAGGTGACTAAATTTGGGATTTTATCTTTTCTCTTCTTTCTTAACAACATTTTACTTCCTTATGTCTTCCTTGACAATGCCTCACTTTTAGCCTTTAGTTGAGCGTTCGCCCCTGTGAGGAAAGTTTGGGTTCTGTCCCCTGGCCGAGACATACCAGAGTCTTTAAAAATGGTAGTTTCTATTCCTGCTTAGCGCTCAGCATATTGGGAGTGGGACGACTGGTTCCCTGTTGTCAGTATAATATGACCGGGTGGGGTGTCCTGCTGGGTGTCTTTGGCAGTATGCTTCAGTGAGAAAGCACTATAAATCAGCAAAAGTTCAAGCCTATGACAAGAAGACTTAACACAAACATACCGCAGCCTCCCAAAACACACATACGCACTCACCACACGCATGCATGTCGCACACACGGGAGGCCTTAAATGACCTTTGCTGTTAATGGGACGTTAAAAAAAATAAACCTAAACCAAACAGATACACAAGACACAAGACACGTCAGACACTTGACATACAAGACAGTAGACACATCGACACTAGACATACATTACACTAGACACACCAGACACCACACATACCAGACACTAGACACTTAAGAACCTAGACATGTCAGACACTAAACTCACAAGTCATAAGGTACATCAGGCACCAGACACATCAGACACTGGACATACAAGATGCTAGACATACTAGACACTGGACACATTAGACACTAGACAGACCAGACACTAGACACACCAGACACAAGACACACCAGACACTAGACACACCAGACACTAGACATACCAGACAGTAGACACACCAGACACTAGACACACCAGACACTAGACATACAAGACACTCAAGGCACATCAGACACTAGACAGTAGACACACCTGACACCAGACACACCAGACACTAGACACACAAGACACTAGACATGCATGGCACTAGATACACTAGACACAAGACACACCAGACACTAGACACACCAGTCATTGGATACATCAGGCACTAGACACTAGACACACCAGACACCTGACACATCAGACATTAGAAATAATCACATCAGACACTAAACATACTAGAAACATCAGACACTAGACAGTAGGCATACCAGATATTATAGACACATCAGACAACAGACTCACAAGAACCTAAATACATCACACTAGACATATAAGACATCAGACACTAGACACACCAGACACATCAGACACTAGACACACCAGACAGTAGACACATCAGACACTCAACATACCAGACACTCAACAACAGACACTTGGCACATTTTGTGTTATCACCTTTCAATACAAATTGGAAGTTAGATACAGGACTGCAACAAATGAATCAAACTGCATCATATAGTTGTTTGGTTCTTCAGTGACACAAATGTCATGTCTTTAATTATATATCAATTAGATATATAGTTAAATTTGGTACCAAGCTACAGCTTTGTTCTCCCAATTAGATCCCTCTTTGGTTTTCTGCTTGGCATATGTATTTAACCACAATTTGCCCATGTCAAATGTTATTGTAAGTGTAAAAAATTCTTAATCTAAAGACATGCTTTTCAGTTCAACATAACAAAATTTTCAAAAACACATATATATGAGATACAACATCATTATCTACCTAAGAAAGATGCTCTCCTGTCAAGTTGTTCTTCCTTGACTTGAAGAGCTCTAACAGACAATGACTTTCTTTCTGAGGTTGTCTCCCCTTCTCGTAAATCTTCACTACTGGAATCAACAAGAGGGGTGTGCTCATTGATTCTCTCTATAAAACTGGACTCCGCCATCTGTACTGAGGTATTTTCTGTGCCCTGTTCTTCATCACCACTTGGTGTTGACACACTCTGATCATCTAAAGAGCTGATAGATTCAGACATGTCCTGTCCACTCTCCTTGTTAATATTTTGAACATCGGCTTCCCTCCCAACATCGCCAAGGTCCCAGGTTACTGGGTCCCTACTAGCCTGGCTGGATGTAAAAGGGAGTCTGTCTGTAACCGTGGAGATTGCTTTACTAGTCATCGATGATACCTATTTGGTATAAAAACATTATAACTAAACCCATGCAAATCTAATATTACTGACAGCATTAAAATTGCACTGCACTTAAATATAACGAAAAAAATTTCCATGAATGAAATTCTATCAATTTTTTAAAATTTTTAAATCCCTTACCTGTTGTTGTACAGCAGACATCTGCATGAGTACCTTATTCGGACTAGAAGGCAGGGCTGACCACAAATGACCAAGGGCTGACCGCTGCTCAACAGTCTTAGGACGAATCTCAGCGAGATCCTTGTCCTCATACTGTTTTGACAAGAACTCGAGGGCTTCATTCTCATCCATAAAACTTGTAGACCTACCAACTAAAGGGATGTTGCTACTAAGTTTATTTTCAGCCATGTCACCAGTGGAAACTGTCTCTTTAACCTTAAGGCTGTTTTCATCTGATTTTGAATTTTTATTTTCGGGAACGATATCCAATGTTTCAGAGTCTTCTTGAAGAGGGTCATTGATAGGTGTTTTGGGTTCACCTGTTGGGCCCTGATCATTCTTGGCTTGTAGATCATCGGTAAATGATACACCTTCTGTGGGTTGTGATTCAGTATCTTCAGATTTACTGGGAGGAAAGACATCATCACAAACAATATCAGGATGACTTTTGGAGGTTTCTTCACTTTTCGTGATTGTGTTGTTATCTTTTTCTGTTCTTTCTTGAATCAAACCAACACTTTCAATTTCATTTTCTTTTTTAGCATTTTCCTTGCTTTTTCCATGCAATTGGTCCTCACCATGACCTGATGACACATTCTTAAGTAACACTTCTGCTGATTGGTTGTCTGAAGTGCTGTCTCCTGTAAGATCTCCTTTGATTGGCTGAGAGTGTTCACAGCTATGTTCATTACTAATTATGCATGTATCACTAGTCTCCATATAGGTATAAATTTCAGCCTGGCATTTCGCACAGGTTGAAGGATAAAACTTATGTGCCCTCAACTCGATATTGGAGGAAGTGCTCTGCCGTTTATCCCTGTCACTATCCCCGATAGTACTCCTCTCCACCAGCACAAGGCAATGGCTATCACCGCAAGAGATGTCAAGGATATTTCTCCCAGACAGAGCCTCTATCTGAGTTGGCGGAGTAATATCAGTGGCGCCCTCTATTCCTATCCCAGGCCCGCTTCCCCATACCCACAATTCTGAGTTGACTGACAATCCGAGAGTATGATTTGCACCACACGCTACTTTAGTAAGCTGTATATTGTCTGCTTCAGCTTGAACTCCATGTTCACAAATGTTTCCCGACACCTGCTGAATGACAACTGAATAAGGGGAGGTAACTTTGTCCAGCTGAAGCCCACACTGACCCTGTGTTGAGTCCCCCCAACAGAGAGTGATGCCATCGTTGGTGACAACAGCACAATGATTGGATCCACAAGCAATCTCCACCACACCACGACCTACAATTCCAAAATTAAGGAGAGAAATCTTCAATAAGTTCCTAATATCAAAATAACTCTTAGACTGGTTCCTGTATCTAGAATATATCTTACATGATCTTCGATCTGTTTGAGTATAAATATTTATTATAAGCTTTAATTAGTTCATATCAAATAAATAATATTTACATCAAAATGATCTATAATATTATGTATTAAATGTAAAATTGAGATTTATATTTTGGACTCCTTGGATATTTCTGATTCCAGATTAAACGAACAGATAATATACATATCCGTACAAATTAAGACTGTCCTAAGCCCAAAAGGATGATTACACCATTATCATAATCTGTTCTATAAGATTAATAGAATCTTCGGATTTCTATTTTCTTATGAAGGTGTAGTAAAAAAATCTCCAATGGAGGGGTGATATTCAAGCTAGGTTTTTAACCTGAGGCTCTGCCGAGGGTTATACAATCAAGGATATAATCCCGAAACTTTGAGAGTTTTTGTCATTATCCTATAGATAGCTAGAGGATGATTTCAGACATGAATGATCAAGTTGTTCCAATATTACAAACAAATTGCAACACAATGATGACATGATATCATTGAATTGTAATGCCATAACGTCATTGTATTGCCAACATTATACATATATTGTTGAAATTGACGTCATACCCTAGGGGTGACAGCTGAGAAATCTTGAACATTTGAAACGATAGATAGACAAATGTGGATGATGGAATAAATATATACCATCACCAATTATCAAAACCTTTCAATGAAGAAAAAGAAAAAAAAGTCTTACCAGTAATTTTTTTTTTTTAATTTCAACCGAAAATGTTATTATTTTTTTTTTAATCTATGATTCAAGTAGACAGAATAACAGTGTTCCTTTAGTGGGAAGAATATTTACCATCCAGAGTTGTTACTGGTACTGGGTCGAAGGCATATTCTGGATCCAGTTTACCAATACCCAGCTGTCCATAGTTATTCTTCCCACAGGAGAAAACTTCCCCGTCACTCGTCAAAAATACAGAGTGGTTTCCCCCTAACGCAACTCTCCTGATTTGCTTTTGGGACAGTATTGGGAATGATACCAATTCCACGTTTCCTTGGTAACCTTGCCAAACACTCAGAATTCCATCTTTTTCCTGTTCACTGAAAAATATCAAGTAACCCAGAAATTTAAACAAAATATAATGGAAAAATTGGATGTGTTTAGTAATATTATTTATCAGATTAAGAATAACATGAATTCAGTATAAAATTTCATCTATGAACATTATCTTTATTCTGTAAATTCTTTCCAGCTAGGGGTCAATAATAAATGCAGGTCAATACCAATATTACAATAAAGTTATAAAAAGTTACAATTTTTTTTTTTTTTACCATTTTAGTACCTTTTTCAAAAGGTACAAAAAAGTTATAACTATTTTGTGCCTTTTTGAAAACTTTGAATTTATCAATGTATCTTTTGATAACATTTTTTGGAGTTCAGCCATAACTTTTGTACTTTTTCTGGACTCAAATGATTGAGATTGGGTTAATTGCAGGACATTGAAAAAGCATTTATCTTTTTGACTGAACTGCATAAACATGGGAGGGGTTATTACTGCAGACATCGGCTTTAATAGATCAGAAATACCGTAATATATGACGTATTTTCTGCTTTTTTCCACATAAGAAACTTGCCATAAAAAAATATCATTTTTTATTATGGTACTGTGTAAATGAAGTGAATGAGTCACCTTCATGTAGGCTCCATTCAATAATAAGTTTGAATTATTTATTATACAAGAAATATAAAAAAACAAGATTTTAAAAGAAATACTTAAAAATTAATCAAATATTTTTAATTTTCGGCCTCTTGATAATTATTCTAAATATACACTCATAGTACAAGTTTTTTATTTTTACATTTATTTTTCTCTTATACCTTTATTGTTCATCTAAATAAATTTTTTTTTCCAGAAAACATACAAGGTGACAGAATATACATTCCTTGACATGTTATATGAGGTTCACCAGTTCATTTGTCAGTTAATTATAATTAAGACAAGAAATTAATGAAGACAATTTCTATCCTTAAAATATTAAATATAACTAATTTTAAAATATAAATTAATGGATAAACTGGATTTCACTCACTTACCTGAATATTTACACTCTAGATAAGTTAAATATACATATTATAAGATAAAAGGACTAGTTTATAATACAAGAATTCCACAGAAGTGGATGTGTCGTCTGCACAGCAAGCTAGGATTCAAATTTTGAAAAAAACAGCTTGGATATTCCTTGTATCTATTATTCCAAGCATGATTTGCCGGATGGATTCCCATACAATGCATGAACTCACGAAAGATAGTAATACCTAAATATCGCCTTTTTCAGAAAAAGGTGACACAAAAATTGGAAATATATAGATCCATCAGTTTTAAGTAAAAATAAAAACATTTCACAGGATCTGATTTTATTTCCCCTGGTAAACATTTAGAAGCAGAAAAACAACAAATGCACAATATTTAATAAATTTGAGTAGTAATAATAAATTGATATCAAATACAATCTTTGCACAAAACCCTGTGTAAATTAATTATTATTGCAGTGATTATTCCTAAACCAGTGTTATGAATATACAGGTGAATTGTGTATTCAGATTTCTCACCTGTTGCCAACTCATCTGATGACTAACATTTAACCCTATAGTCCTAATTCTAAAGACGTTATGTACACACATCAATTCGAGTGGTGGATCTAAGAGATTTTGTAGACATGATGAGTGAAGTCGTTGATAGCATTTATTGATTGCAAGACATTTAACTACATTTATGTACAGAACTTCTTACCCCGAACAGGTCATCATACTGCTATGCATACTGGCAAGTAATACATACAAGCAAGCACTTCCTATAAGAAAGCAATGCATCAAGTTTGAGTTTGATTGTCCCAAGGGATCTCAGGATATCGCAAGCAAACCTATTTTCTATTTATAGTAGCAAGGACCTTGGACCTTTGAACCTGAAAAGCAATCCCAAGCAAGCACTTTTGGTAAGGAAGCACTGTGTGAAGTTTGAATTTGATTGGATGAAGGGAACTCGAGTTATTGCACGGAAACCAATTTTCTATTAATACTAACAGTGACCTTGACCTTTGACCTTTGAACCTGAAAAGCAATCCCAAGCAAGCACTTTTGGTAAGGAAGGACTGTATGGAGTTTGAGTTTGATTGGCCAATTAATGGCTAGGAAACTCAAGTTATTGCACGGAAACCATTGTGCGGACGACTACACATAGTAATAATTAATACCTATATGACACCTTTTCAAGGCAACACAAAAACCATATACATGTGACTACATATTGCAGTAACTCTATATGTTTAAAACATAGCCCAACAGCGTATCACCCTTCCATTGTACAAATACAATTTTATTTCCTGAATATATTTGTTTGGTCTATGCATGAATCCACATACATATATTATAGGTTATTCTTAAATCTATCCAGTCATTCATTAAATTCTTTTTTTATCAACATTAGAAGCTTAAATATATTTCTAGAATTTGGAATTAATAGTAATTATACCTTAGAGATGTAGTTACATTGTAATACCTACCTATACATGCCTGATATATTTTCATATTCATGATTCATGATGGCTGACGTATCTCTTGGGGAGACCTGTACATGTAGTTAGGAAAGTGTAGCTTGAATATTCACACTTCTAAAAATATTTCACAATTACACAATATTTTGGAGGTCTAATTTTAATGACATGAAGTTCCGGAGTGATAGTGATATCAGGTACACATGTAGGTATATATAGTGTGTAATCAGTATGATATTATTACGACTGTCACTTCCAACCTTTTAGTAAAATCATTTTGTGTTAATTATCATATATTTGATTGGTCTCAGGGCTTTTTCTCACTGGTATGGGATGGAGTAATTTTTTCTCATTTTGGGAAGAAATTTATGAATTGGGAAAGATTTTTCAGGAGTAAACAGAAATTTTTGGGAATTTGGCTTTAAATGAAATAATTCTTATTGGGAATGGGGCCCATTAACAGCCCCAAAAAGCCCTCAGAAAAAGCTCTCATAGACTGGTTCTATCAATATACCAGTGAATATAACCTGTCTAGTCTAAATTAGTCTTTGTTTTGTTTGCTTGTTTGCTGGGTTTAATTTATCGTCCCATGAACATTTAATCCAACAATTTAATAGTCAATAATGAGATTTCCCTATACTATAAACTATAGTAAAGTCAATTTGACCATGCACTTTTAGGTCATGCACGCCCCTCAGGCCCCTGGGGGTTAATATTAACCCGGGACCATATAATTCACAATTTTCATCGACTTTTAGCCAGAGAAACTCCCTGCCAAATTTCATTGAATTAGGTTCAGTGGTTTTGGAGATGAAGTCGAAAATGTAAATTGTTTACAGACAGATCACGACGCACGACGATGGACAAAAGGCGATTAGAATAGGTCACTTGAGACTTTGTTTCAGGTGACCTAAATTAGAAAGTCTAGAAAGTTGATAAGAAAAAAGTTTGATGCACTAGCTGTGACCAGATATTTAAGAATTAGCAGGAATCGAGCTTTGATCACCAAACTTAAGTCTCTACATGATAGATATAATGTAAGTATATGATTTATTTTGAAGTTATTTCACGATTAGAAGGGCTGTTGAAATTATTTCAATTTCTATGCCAGAAAGGGGAGGGGAACTTATAGGGGGAGGGGTACTTATAGGGGGAGGGGTACTTATAGGGGGAGGGCGGTAATTGCAGTGAATATGGTATCTTGGTAATGTTGAATCCCAAAATTAAAGTGATGACATAAATCAAAAAAATAAAGTATTTTAGAAGTTCTGACATGGTTTTCTTATAGTGGCATTATAACTATTCACAGTGGTTTAGATCAATTAAAACATATTTCTACACACACAATGTTACATGTTACAACAGAATGTATATTCTGATGAACATCTACATGTGCAGTGTATAGATCCTGTTAACATCTACAGTGTAGATATCTAGCTGTGTATACAGGCTGTCCTTTCAATACTGTAGATACATATCTACACAAATTAACACTGCGATAGGTATTCATTGTCTTCTGCACAGTTTAAATGTTTTAAAAATTTCAACGAATGCCTGGTACTGTCTGTTGGAGTAATATTACACCTGTCAGACCTATATCAGGTCACCTTGTCAGGGTACCACAGTGTGGGAAATACAATAACACAAAAGCAGTCTGTTATTATTCAATACATTATCTATCAATTTATTCTCTGGTATAAACTATATATCCAGAAAAATATCAGTTAATAAATTGTAAATTCAAATCATGGGACAACTATAAATGCCCGTCCCAATCCTGATTTTGACATTAAATCTGTTTAACCTTATTTTAAGCTTTCTGATTTTCCTGTGTCTCCTAGTAGGTATCATTATTTTATAGGCTCTTGAACAACTGACGAGTCCTAAAATGACAAAACAGCTGTATGATGCAGTTGAATTGATGTTCGGCTCTTTTGTATCTAAATCGGAATTTGCATTGAAAGCTGGTGCTGATATGATGTATATTTTCCTAAATAGATCTGTATATAGACATATAAGAAATATGATAGGTATTTCAGGTGAACCAATACCTAAAGAACAAAGTTCCAGTGATAAGTAATGAAGGAGCTAGCTAGAGCCTGCACATTCTTTTCCTTTGATGTAGGTCAAAGGTCATAATGTAGGTCAGTGACCTAATTTTGATACATGACACACACCCTCACCAATAAGATCCCGTGCTATAAGTCTGAGGTTACAGTAGTGTAGGAGATAGAGCCTGGACATTCTTTTCCTTTGATGTAGATCAAAGGTCATAGGTCAGTGATCACATGACGCATACCCTCATGAAAATGAACCCATGACCTGAGTGATATGGTTCCAATGACAAGAAGTACTTTTTAGTTTAGTATAGAGTAACATCCTATCAACAGTTATTAAGGACGGCCTCCCTTGTGAGCAAAGACACACATGTGTTTGTTTTGGGAGGCTGTGGTATGTTCATGTTTTGTCTCTTTGGGACAGCAAGGAACTGATGCCAACTTTATAGTGCTACCTCACCGAAGCATACTGCCGAAGACATTCAACAGGACACCTCACCCAGTCACATTATGAATATTGACAACAGGCAACCCAGATGTCACACTCCCAAAAATTCTGAGCAATATAATAAAAGAAGGAGTAGCACAACTACCATTTCTATTGACTCCGATATGACTCAGCCATGGGAGAGAACCCCAAGCCTTCCTCACAGTGGCTAACGCTCCACTAAGAGTCGAAAGTGAAGCAAGGGAGACACTATAGGAAGAATCAAGTTGTTCAGGAAGAAGAGGAAAGATACGATCCCAAATTTAGTTGCCTCTTACGATCATGCAATGGGGGCAGCGGGTACAATTCTTACGCCTTAATTACCAGCAGAGCAGGTGAAGTAGTGTAGGAGGTACAGCCCTCGCTGACAAATTCTTTATTGAATGTATAGGTCAAAGGTCAAAATGTAGGTATGTTTGTTGAACTCATCTCCCCAAATTGAGTATGGAGTTCCAGTGACACTGTAGAGTAGGAGATACACACAGTCTTGACAAGATAGCGCAAAGACATACATGAGACACAAAACATATTGAAGATGGAAATTTTAGAAAGACAGAAAATGAATTTTTTTTCGAATTGTGCTTTATTTTCTCAAACACCATCAACAGCATTGTATAGAATTTAATAATTCTAGAAAAACTGATTACCATCAACTGTGGATGGATGTAATTACTTAAGGTAGAAGGGTTTAATGGTGTGTATAGACACTTCTACCTAATGACGAGATTAATGATTTACAAAGCCAGAGAAAAACCGGTTTCTCTCTCAGATGAAGGGTGTGTTACCTTAAAGGTCAAACAACAGGGCATGAAGCAATATCTGTCTACAATCATAAAAATGTTTATCAATTTAAACATTAAAAACATTACAAAAGTCTAAAAAAAAACAATGATATAGTCAA
This sequence comes from Pecten maximus, assembly GCF_902652985.1. Taxonomy (NCBI): domain Eukaryota; kingdom Metazoa; phylum Mollusca; class Bivalvia; order Pectinida; family Pectinidae; genus Pecten; species Pecten maximus. The sequence goes on along the minus strand of NC_047033.1, from coordinate 9,480,798 downwards.
TATATATATATATACATCATTATTTACTTGTCCACAGAAAGTCAACTGCTAATGAAATGGTTTATTGACATGCAGGAAAATCAATTAAAAAATACTACAAAAAATAATGTAAATCAGCCAAAAAAATCACCCTATTGGGGTAATCTATTAGTCCAGATCATGGAAGGTTGAATCCATTATTTGTTTTCTGAGGGGTGTAAGCTAGTGTGTAGTAGTCATCAAGCGCGGCATACCATAGATCTGAGATTGTCTATAAGAGGTCTATTCCTATTGGGCATGACGAAATACTTCTGTAGAGTCACGCCCCAGCGAACTTCATAATATTCAAACTACCCGGGGACAATACATTACCTATTCCAGATAAGGAAACTAAATTAGCTCGAACTCATTTCTCAATCACCTTGTCAGCTTAACTATCCCGCAGTTGAAACAGTTTTCATTTAAACAGAAATGATATTCCTATATAGTATACCTGTATCATAATTTACTTTAGAAAATCACATACATGTATAGAAGTTAGCATCTTTATAACTTGTCAATGTAATTATCTTTAAAATTAAGGCCAATGAATTAAAAATATTGAGTTTCAGAATTTTATCCTTTTAATTTGAAATGTTGACAAATCTTTCCTTCAGTGTGATCGGCCTCCATTGTAAGTACCCGGTGCTAGCTATGGCCATTGATTGGAAGGCTGCACTCCGCTGAACAAATAGAAGAGAATTAAATTTCGCTTTTGGAGCACTTGGTTTGAATCCCTGCTATCAGACAGGACACACTGACAAACGTTTTATGTATATCACATCTGTCATAAGACTAATGTGTTCATGTTCAGGTAGAAACAGATCTGTGCCAACGATTATACCCGAGAGGAGATATATAAAGAACCACACCGTAAACTCAATGAAGACGTTCTCTGAGGAAACTCTAGGAGATACAATGTATCACATTCATGCGGTAGAAATTTAGAAGCTACCAAAACTGAGCTCAAGGAAATACTCGTAGTGTCACAGGTAGTTATTTGTGGTGGACTTGTGTACAGTAGAATCCATGTGTATTAATTTTCTAATACTCTAATGCTATAGACCTGATCTGAGGAGTACCATGTGCTGTTAAGTGCTTCTACTGAATTGGAAGCCAGGATTGACTCGTTTCGCATGACTGGGAGTGTTTTATAGTTTAATACATATACCTGTAATTACAGGTAATATTACAGGTAACCCCACATCTATAACAGGTGAGCCATCGTGGACCCAGGTTATACAGACGCTGTGGTAGTTTTTATTCCAGACCAAAACATGGACCCTTTGTCGTAGTGGGATAATGCTGTCATGATTCAATTATACCAATATGTACGACAATATATGCCACTGGATGGCTAAGCATCGGAACACAACAAACCGACAAACGACATGCAAGCAGAAGTAAGTAAAAACAGTCCATTTATGTAAAGTTGTTTGTCACAATTGTAAAATGGATAAGCCATGTTAACATTGCAAGTGATTCATTCATTTATAGATACAAATCTAAATAATTAGTGTCATTTCATAAATAAATTTCAAATGTAATAACTATTATATACTGTTCAGAAAATATATCAAAATATGAATTTTTTTTGGTTTATTTTTCTACCAGACATTTAACTGCTTGGACAATTATTAATATTCAAGTTGGTTGTCACTATATTGATAATGGTCGCCATTTTTATTTAATGAAATGAACAGCTATTAAAGGACATGTGTACATCACAGTTACGCTCTGCCATATTAATTAAGAACATTAATAGGATTTTCATTTGATTTTATGGTTATTTATTGCAAAGATGTATCACCTCAACAAGCCTTTAAAACTCATTCAGGTTTCACAGATATTACGAAGTTTACATTGATATAAGTGTGAGGAATAATATCATCGTAGTTTATTGCTATAGAATCATTGAAGTAGACATATGTCAGACCACAGACAGCAATGAGACAGACAGCTGACAAATTTAACTGCAGTATGCCTACATTGTATATTGTTACAAAGTTAGATATACTCTCTACCTTCAACTGAGGTGAAAGGTCAGATGAAAACTTGCATTGTGTATAAATCACATGAAAATTTAAATTCAGTAAATGTTTTTATATGCAGACAACATGGCAGGTTCCTAGTTTCATTCAAGCTCTAAGTTCATGACCATTCAAGTGTAAAACTAAACACCAGTTTTAGAACTTAAGATAAAATTTCACATGCTATTAAATAACAACTTGACAAATACTGCATGAATTAGCATATTTATACAAGATGGGTGGATTCCAAAATACTTGTATTTCTAAAACCACCCAAGAAAGCAAACATTTCAACAAAATAAAGATACTGCTACACATGAGTCATCATCATACAGAGATCCACTCAGTCAGTAAGACTAGGATCCCCTTATAGTCATCATACAGAGATCCACTCAGTCAGTAAGACTAGGATCCCCTTATAGTCATCATACAGAGATCCACTCAGTCAGTAAGACTAGGATCCCCTTATAGTCATCATACAGAGATCCACTCAGTCAGTAAGACTAGGATCCCCTTATAGTCATCATACAGAGATCCACTCAGTCAGTAAGACAAGGATCCCCTTATAGTCATCATACAGAGATCCACTCAGTCAGTAAGACTAGGATCCCCTTATAGTCATCATACAGAGATCCACTCAGTCAGTAAGACTAGGATCCCCTTATAGAAGTCATACAAAGATCCCTTCAGTTATAATATGTCAGGGATCCCCTCAATAAGTCATACAGGGATATCCCAATAATTAGTCATACAGGGATCCCCTCAATAAGTCATACAGGGATCCCCTCAATAAATCATACAGGGATATCCTCAATAAATCATACAGAGATCCCCTCAATAAATCATACAGAGATCCCCTCAATAAATCATACAGGGATATCCTCAATAAGTCATACAGGGATATCCTCAATAAGTCATACAGGGATCCCCTCAATAAGTCATACAGGGATATCCTCAATAAATCATACAGGGATCCCCTCAATAAGTCATACAGGGATATCCTCAATAAGTCATACAGGGATATCCCAATAATTAGTCATACAGATATCCCCTCAATAAGTCATACAGGGATATCCTCAATAAGTCATACAGGGATCCCCTCAATAAGTCATACAGGGATATCCTCAATAAGTCATACAGGGATATCCCAATAATTAGTCATACAGAGATCCCCTCAATAAGTCATACAGGGATATCCTCAATAAGTCATACAGGGATCCCCTCAATAAGTCATACAGGGATCCCCTCAATAAGTCATACAGGGATATCCCAATAATTAGTCATACAGAGATCCCCTCAATAAGTCATACAGAGATCCCCTCAATAAATCATACAGGGATCCCCTCAATAAGTCATATAGGGATATCCTCAATAAGTCATACAGGGATCCCCTCAATAAGTTAGACAGGGATATCCTCAGTTCTAGTCAGACACTGGGATCCTCTTAGTCAAACGGTTGCAGGGATCCCTCAGTCAGACATACAGGGGTCTCCTTAGTCAGTCATACAGGGGTCTCCACAGTCAGTCATACAGGGGTCTCCACAGTCAGTCATACAGGGATCCCTCAGTCAGTCATACAGGGGTCTCCTCAGTCAGTCATACAGGGGTCTCCTCAGTCAGTCATACAGGGGTCTCCTCAGTCAGTCATACAGGGGTCTCCTCAGTCAGTCATACAGGGGTCTCCTCAGTCAGTCATACAGGGGTCCCCTCAGTCAGTCATACAGGGGTCTCCTCAGTCAGTCATACAGGGGTCTCCTCAGTCTGTCATACAGGGGGTCTCCTCAGTCAGTCATACAGGGGTCTCCTCAGTCAGTCATACAGGGGTCTCCTCAGTCAGTCATACAGGGGTCTCCTCAGTCAGTCATACAGGGGTCTCCACAGTCAGTCATACAGGGATCCCTCAGTCAGTCATACAGGGGTCTCCTCAGTCAGTCATGCAGGGGTCTCCTCAGTCAGTCATACAGGGATCTCCTCAGTCAGTCATGCAGGGGTCTCCACAGTCAGTCATACAGGGGTCTCCTCAGTCAGTCATACAGGGGTCTCCTCAGTCAGTCATACAGGGGTCTCCTCAGTCAGTCATACAGGGATCCCTCAGTCAGTCATACAGGGGTCTCCTCAGTCAGTCATACAGGGGTCTCCTCAGTCAGTCATACAGGGATCCCTCAGTCAGTCATACAGGGGTCTCCTCAGTCAGTCATACAGGGATCCCTCAGTCAGTCATACAGGGGTCTCCTCAGTCAGTCATACAGGGGTCTCCTCAGTCAGTCATGCAGGGGTCTCCACAGTCAGTCATACAGGGGTCTCCACAGTCTGTCATACAGGGGTCTCCTCAGTCAGTCATACAGGGGTCTACTCAGTCAGTCATACAGGGGTCTCCTCAGTCAGTCATACAGGGATCCCTCAGTCAGTCATACAGGGGTCTCCACAGTCAGTCATACAGGGATCCCTCAGTCAGTCATACAGGGATCCCTCAGTCAGTCATACAGGGGTCTCCTCAGTCAGTCATACAGGGGTCTCCTCAGTCAGTCATACAGGGGTCTCCTCAGTCAGTCATACAGGGATCCCTCAGTCAGTCATACAGGGGTCTCCTCAGTCAGTCATACAGGGGTCTCCTCAGTCAGTCATGCAGGGGTCTCCACAGTCAGTCATACAGGGATCCCTCAGTCAGTCATACAGGGGTCTCCACAGTCAGTCATACAGGGGTCTCCTCAGTCAGCCATACAGGGGTCTCCTCAGTCAGTTATACAGGGGTCTCCACAGTCAGTCATACAGGGGTATCCTCAGTCAGTCATACAGGGGTCTCCTCAGTCAGTCATACAGGGGTCTCCTCAGTCAGTCATGCAGGGGTCCCTCAGTCAGACATACAGGGGTCTTCTCAGTCAGTCATACAGGGGTATCCTCAGTCAGTCATACAGGGGGTCTCCTCAGTCAGTCATACAGGGGTCCCCTCAGTCAGTCATACAGGGATCCCTCAGTCAGTCATACAGGGATCTCCTCAGTCAGACATACAGGGGTCTTCTCAGTCAGTCATACAGGGATATCCTCAGTCAGTCATACAGGGGTCTCCTCAGTCAGCCATACAGGGATCCCTCAGTCTGTCATACAGGGATCTCCTCAGTCAGTCATACAGGGGTCTCCACAGTCAGTCATCATGGGGTCTCCTCAGTCAGTCATCATGGGGTCTCCTCAGTCAGCCATACAGGGGTCTCCTCAGTCAGTCATCATGGGGTCTCCTCAGTCAGTCATACAGGGGTCCCCTCAGTCAGTCATACAGGGGTCTCCACAGTCTGTCATACAGGGATCCCTCAGTCAGTCATACAGGGGTCTCCTCAGTCAGTCATACAGGGGTCTCCACAGTCTGTCATACAGGGATCCCTCAGTCAGTCATACAGGGGTCTCCTCAGTCAGTCATACAGGGGTCTCCTCAGACAGTCATATTGGGGTTAGTCAAACACAAGCTTTCTTATATAAATCAGTCATATAAAAATAATAAGGATTTAGATAAGTCATCTTCATTTAACCAAATGATGTGATCTTATGTCAGACCTTTTTATCCATGCAGATTTTCTGTGGTATTCTTAGATTAAATATACTATATTGTACAAATGTATATACACTTTATCTAGGTGAATTCTATCTATACTTCTGAAAAAAAATTAACTTCAATTTTTAATGATGGATGTCCTTTGACCATCCATTACTTACTATTAAGTAAAACATATATTATATTAAAAATTTCAGTTTCGCTTTTAATTTCTGTGTAATTTCATGACTCAAAGTCACGGATCTCCTCGCCTCAGACAAGCTATATCATGAACAGAGGTTTTACTGGTTATTATTACTTGTAGTTTGCCGGTCACATGACATGTGTATTATATATTATCTTCTGTTCATGCTGTCTTGTTTGAAGACCTTGAATATTCCAGTCTGATATTCTGTCCTTCTTCACCTGAATTAAATCAACTTGGCAGCTTTAAAATTGATAAAACTTATATCCAATGTTATGAGGAAGCATCAGGCTAAAACAGTTGATATATAGAATTATATTTGAAGTTGATCCTGCCAAAAAAAATTATTAAAGAGCTTATATAGACAAATTGATTTCTTACTCCAGTTCAAGGTTAAAATATTTCAAAAATTTTAAGTAGATTAAGAAACTGCCAATACTGTCTTGTTTTCAACATTTTGAAGACTGATGATGCAGGCTTAATAATCGATAAGATTAACTTTAAAAATTGCTGTAATTTTTACTCTGTGTATCTATTTGTATTAAAATTTTAAAAAGAGGTCCAATGGTTCTGTATCACAATTACGTCATGTTATACACAAACACATTATGCAAAATTAAGAGTGAAGATTAACCTTTTAAATGACAAGAAATTTTTTGTGTGTACATTGTTCTTAGCAAAGTTGCACGAATCCAGGACCCTGACCCCAGGATGGGTCACGATCAAGGTCTTTTTGTATCTTTGTACTGGGTAGCATCCCAGGAAGGTCGTCGTATAAAAAGACTCTAGGCCTCTTGGTTATTGAGAGGAAGTCATTTGAATGAAGAAGTTGACAGTGGACCTGCTATTATACCATTATTGGTTAGGATATGAGACAGCTTAATGTATAGCTAAAGGGACATTCCTTCATTTGAATAGAGTGTATGTCGTCAAAATGAAACTTAATTGGAAATCGAACTATGTATTTTTTCCAAATAGTAAAAGTTATAATCTTTGAATTAATATAGCATTGTTACTCTCAAGGGAAACTAAAGTTTTAAAGTATTAAATCATAAAAAATTCTCATTTCAACTCGAAGTATCAATAATTACCGCAAAGGCAGATGCTATTTGTGTACGAAACGCCATTTTTCAGTACATTTTGGCATTACTTTTATAACTGGTAGGCACAAAAACTCATATAATCCTCATTTGGGCATATATTTTATCAACATAAATTTCCACATTTCTGATGTCTGAATGAAGGAATGCCTCTTTAATATATAACCAACAAAACTAATAATATAATGCTAATCATGATGTCAGACAGACGGTCTGAGATAGAGGGTCATTTAGGAGGTCGGCAGATGGCCGGACAGATGTATGAAAGGCAGTTTTATAATATACCACTTTTGTATTGCCATCTAGCCAAAATTAATCCTCAACATAATTATATATACATCTTAACTTACAAATAGTAATGTGTTAGTACAGGTAATACGACTAAATATGAAAACAAACACATTCCCCTCTGGCATTCACACTGTTGATAAACCAACATCTATTGTTAATCGTCAGACACACTTAACAACAAATAAAAATTCTTTCCTTAAACACCAGTAGATAATTGTCTGTATATCCTTAAGCTATAGGAGATCTAAAAATATCAGAACAGGTTTGCTCAATGAGTTATATTTAACATCCGGCAAAGGTGTCTGTTCATTGAGAATTGTCAACTCACCATGAAATTAAAAAAAAAATTAAGCAACAAGTTACACTCTATATGATATAAATTTAACAAGTGCACATATATGAATTTCATCCATATTCCCTAGTCGGTATGAAATTAATTTTAAACATACTGCATTTTTGTTTCCGAAAAGCAAAATGACAATAGGAAAGATTAATAACACATCGCTGCAACCTAACAATGCTTTGACATTTAAAATTCAAAAGAAACTTGAGAATGTAAATATAGCGGCGGTAAATAATGGAAGGGTATTACACTTAATCAGATAAACACTTGTACAAAACACTCCTACAAACGCACACATACAAATTAGGGATGGGAATTGTCGGTACTATAGGTTATTTTCACAGGGTAATGTTACACCTTCGATACAACAAAGATAGATTGTGTGAACTAACTTTTTAGGACATGAATTCAGGTCCTAAAAAGTTAGTTCACAAAATCTATCTTTGTTGTATATATGTTACAGTCTTTTAACTTAAAAGTACATTAGCACATGGTCATGATCAAGCTGCATGGGGGAGCCAAATCTTATTTTCTAGATCTAAAGCGGTTTTAAAAACATAGTGACATATATGGAATTTGCCCTAATTTCAATTATTTAATAAAAGGAAACAGTTCTCAATGACATCTTTGAATTTCCCCATTACAGAATTTTGTAATAAATTATACCATTTAATGTATAGACTCAAGTGTATGTGTGTTAAGCTGCAGGCTGCTGTGAGATATGTGTTGAAATATTTTAAATACTTGTATATATGCATCAGCCAGCCTTTAGCAGTCTCAGTTTACTCTGGAGCAGTGAAATTACATAAATAAGATGTCAGAGGTTTATCATATTTCATTTAAGGAACTTGACAGAAATATGTTCTTCCGCCTCCTTTTACACATGTAAATGAAAACTTAATGTATTTCACAATAATTGTGAAACAAGTTATACCAACTGATATATCGGTCTTAAGCTTGTTGGCCCGGATGGAAGCAAGAAAAGGGTCTTTACTGTGGGGGAAAAACCGAGAGAAAACCCATCTTAATTGGGCCAGTGACCCCATATCTTTTCTTATCCAATCAGTGAATCAAACCCTGGCCACACATGTATCACATGTAAGACTACAGATGAGATTCATTTAATAAATCAAATACAATGGATGATAAGTGTGTGAACCTCTGTAATTTAAACTAATTAAAATATAAGTAGAAAGATAAGTTCACAAATAAGCCCTCCCCAAATTTCCCGAGAATTATATTTTAAACTAGGTGAGGAGTTTTCTTTGTTTGTTTATTAGTTTTATCGCCATCAACAGCCAGGGTTATTTTAAGGAGGAGTCTTCTTGTAGTAGTTGGTGACTACCTCACCCAACAACATATCGGGAGGCCTGCTGCTTTACGTGGCCTCTGCTCTAATAGACTCAGCTATCATGCCCTTCCTCTAGGGGAGGAGGCTTGTTTGATGATAAATATGGTACTGAACTTTTACACTTGGGGATCCCCAAATGCTTATATAAATCCAATTATGATTTCATAAGGAAATTTCTAAGTTAAGAAACCTGAAGCTATATTAAAGAATGTTGATGAAACCAGAACCTATAGGCATGAAATTGTATGTATACCTGCTCCACGACATGTAATTACATACATTTTTATATAACATTATTAGGTATAGTTGTTCACAGATATTAGCACATGCAATCACGGTACTGTAATTGCGGCACGCGATTCCCAGCCCTATGCGTAATCCTACATTGACTACGCAGCACGGTGCAGCAAATGTAAACCCTCCCCCACCTTATCAAAGGGTATAACAATGTCATATACCGCCCCGAGTTATGGAAAACTACCATTCCATCTGGTCATTAACAATGCATGTGTTCATATAGATCAATAACAATCACCTGTACTTATAATGCGGGACTAGTGTAGCGTGGGATAGTCAGTGATAATCATGGAGAAATCATTCAGTTGTTTAACTGTTCCATGTAAGATTAATGACAAGAAGTTCATGGTGTATTAATGATTATATTTGTACAAGGTAGGTGATTATATCATAACAATAGTTTTTTCCCACCACAGCTAATTACAAAAAACACATTTACATATTTTTTTTTTTTAATATTTCATGGCATTCTAAAGAGTGTAATGCTCTGCTGAATATTTTCATAAATTATTTATTTATAGGTAATTAAAAAAACCTATAAGAGACAATATTATATTCTAGAAACTAGATCTTTGATCCAGCATATACATATATATATAAAAGCTGCATGCACATTGTATCTTCTACTACATCAGAGCCTAGGATTTTTTAAATGATAGCTACAATATGATAACCGGAGAAAAAATTTACAGGGCAGGGATGAAGAGACAAACATACTGCTTATTGTTAAAGTAAAAACTTACAGGCAAGGAGCGGAGAGACAAGCATACTGCATTATTGCTAAAGCAAAAACATGTCCCCTACCAGTTCCCCCTAGAAATTGGAGCAGTGACCTTGAACTTGACCCAAAAACCTCAAAACTCAAATTTGTCCAAGATATCATGGTCCTAGAGTGCTGATCATGACAAACCTGGTGTTACTATTACATACAATATAGGTACATACATACATGTACATATATAACATACAAGAGGGATGGCATAAATTTATGAACGCATACTTATCAGTACATATATATGGACAGTGGGTACGTCCATACATGTTCTCAGAAAATAAATTTTTCCAACCACCATATTTAACAAAGTATCATTTCAGCAAAGAACTCATGGCATAACTTATATATATTAAACTATTAATGAAAAAAACATGGCCTCTTTCCACTTCTTCATAATAAAAATGATCAATAGAAAAAGACATAATTTTAAAGACTGATGCAGAAAATAATACAATAATTTGTTTTATTTTTTTCAGTTGCTGACAATGACAAGGTGACCACTCTATCCGATAGAACTAAAATTAAAAAAAAACAATGCAGCCTGTGAAAACATTTGCTCATGCACATGTCAGAATGGCCCATTATCATCAATCCCACAATTCTTATGAACATGACGACCCAAACAGTCCACGCTCTATGAACAGTGAACTTCTTCAGGACCAAGACAATCAAATCAGTCATCTTGACTCTGTTTCACAAACTAATCTGGCTTTTAATTTTCCTGACACGGAGGAGCATCATCACCATTACATACAAAACAAGACATTTCAGGATACGGAAGAAGTACGCCGTCATTATATACAGAACAATACTAATGGCATAAATAGTCCACGTAGTGCTAAATATCGCAATGAAGCTTCCTCCAAGGCAAAACTTGCCAAGATTATCACAGTCCCAGGTGGGGAGGACCAAAATCATTTAAAATATCAATCGTCTACCCCCAGAAGTGGCCAGACACATGGTGAAACCCAAAAAGGCATAGGAACCCATAAAAGCCCCACACAAGGTATTCAGATACCACAGGGGTCTGTAAGAGGAATGCCTGTATCCCCAGGGTCCAGAAAAACAGTCCCTCACACCAATATGCATGTGACTGGGCAAGCAAGTGCAACCTTTCCGGGAAGTGTGCGTGGTTACTCAAAAGCCAACGGCCACCTTACGCACAGCCGGCGGAGAACGCCCAGTACTGACACTAAGGGTAGCTCTGTAGCGTTTCGCAGACATCATCCAGAGCGGAAGGAGTATTATGTTACACAGTTTGACATAGAATTTGATAAACATGAACGCCATCGATTTCTACCTGGTGAGGAGCTCACAGGGAAGATTATCTTTGACATAAGCAATGAAATGGATGTTCGTTTTATTGAACTGTTGATACTTGGCCAGACTACTGCAACTCTGGTGCAACAGGAGTCTGGGGTCTCTACTACGAAACGTGATGTGTTTCTCAGTAAACGTTCATACATTATTGGTACCCCGGACGGACGCTGGACATCACTCATTACACCAGGCCACTATGTCTCCAATTTCCGGTTACAGTTGCCAGAAAGCATTCCAACATCTTGCAACTATCAAGACAAAATCAATGGATTCAACATGGAAACTATGTATCTTGTCAAAGCAAGGATCTGTGATGATGTTGGAGCATCATCATCAGCACGAAGTACACACTCCATGAACAATTTCGTCAAAGTGTTAGTATCACGTAAACAGATTTTCCATGTGAAACGACCTTTTGACATTCATTCTGTTCCCATGGCGATGACACCGATATCTCACGTTGAAGATGTTCCAATCACCTGTTCAATTTTCTCGATCCGAGAGCCTGCAAATATTCAAATGTCTCTTGATCGCTCCTGTTTTCTTGCCGGAGATGATATCAAAATTCACCTGGAGACAGAAAACCGCTATGCAAATAGAATTAAAAAGATCACATGTGTTCTGCGACAGACTGTTTCTGTCAAAGGAGTTCGTTCCAAAGCTCAATTCAACATTGCCAACGTTGAGGAAAAATATCCAGAGGGCACTATCACAAAGACAAACAAACGTAACCTTATTTGTTATGAAATCCACCTTCCCACCCATACAAACTTTCTACCCAGTGTCATGCCAGGTTGTCGACTGGTAACGATCACCTACAGTCTCAATGTGAGTGTCAAATTTACGACATGTGGAGGAAAACTCATGCTGTATGTCCCAATAAATCTGGGTCCGTGTACCGACCCGATACACCTAGATAAGACTAGTTCTGTTCCCTTCTTCAACAGACCACTTCGATTCCCGCACTTCTCCCCACATTCAAACGGGATAGCCAATGGAGACGCACAAAAAGTCCAGAAACGACCAGTGTCAGGGCCGCCAGTGACATCCAAGTTCTCGTATGGAGCATGTTCAAGTAGATTCTGCTGTTGTTGGGGTGACAACACTTTGATATGAATTGCTTAAATACAGATTGTACCTATTTATATTTAATGAATTTCCTAGGATTTTGTGTTAAATTATCAAATTTTCAAACACAATCATTGATGTCTTGTGCAATGGAGCTTAAATTTGCTTAATCAATCCTTGGGTATGTGTATTTCTGACTAAAATATTACCTTTTTTATGATAAATTTCCATGGTCAAAATTATTTATGATGCAGAAATCGAAATGTGTTTAAGTCATAGCTTACTATGGACACTCAGAGGCCATTAGACATTTGAATAACTTTTAATCCTTGAATGAGTTTTTCGGATAATATCATGCATGCATACAGCTCTGGACATTCAAGAACAAGAATATGATTACCGTTCATCAATAGCAACACACAATTGTGTTTTATTATCAATCTTGCTCTGGATATTTGGGGAGCAAGATAACTTTCATGAACTAGCTATACGGATAGTCATCTGGCTGTGGATATTCAGAGAATAAGATATAAAGATAATTACAACTTCCCTCTGATTGAGAATTATATATATGCTATTCTACCACAATACCCTGTGTTATTCAACTCTAAGACCATCAGTTAATCATTACAGCTGTTGATTAACAATCTGTTTATACCACACCTGGTATAATTAAACTCTGTACGCATTTCGATTTGCTAACACGGTGAACTTTGACCCAAGCTGCAATTGTTATTGACGTCATCAATAATTTAATGACGTCACATCACCGAGTCCCGGACGTCACCGGTACACTTTATTTGCATACGCGAAATTATACTTGGCCACGTTTCCCTTTGATTCAAGCCGATATTATTGTGGTAGAAACAGGTCACACGACTCGAAATTGTTGGATATGGAATTTATTTCACACTCGTAAGTTATTTTTTAAAAGTTGCAAAAAACATTCGCTAAAGCTCGTGTCTTTTGTAACTTTTAAAAAATAACTTACTCGTGTGAAATAAATTCCATATCCAACAACCACTCGTTGTGTAACCTCTTTTTATATATACTGTATCCCCCTTGTGTAGAACAGTACATAGGTATCTTGTGCTATTATTGGAATACATATCAGTATCAGTTTACATATTAACGATTATATATTAAATAATTAAATTTAAGTTTACTTGAACCTTTAATGATCGAGATACAATTTCATAAGTGAAATTTACAAAGGATTTCTCATATTAAGTGTCAAAAATTGCACAAATGTGCGGAAAATAAATTTAACTTTATGCAAGAATGCATTATATACATTTATAGAGTCCACAGCTGTGATGGATGGGTGGATTGTGCAAAGTCTGCGAAAGTTGTACTGTATGTAGATCTATAGTCATGTCGTGAGAAAGAAATGTGTTTTTCTACACCTGAATATCAAATCATCACCATTCTAAATTCTTGTTAAAATATAATATATAAGGGACACATTTTCTGCCATGTAATACACAAAAATATTAATACATGTTTGACAGTTAAATAAAGTTAACTTTTAAAATCAGTATATTACATGTATATATATACATATAGATATATATTCATTATATTAACTATGACAGTAAATTCAAATCTTTACCTTTGGATCAACAACACATAGTGTATGATACATTGTGCTAATAATTAGATATAACATATATTAGTAACACAAATACCGGAGGAAGACTACCCTAGCTCATGCCCAACCGGGCCTCAAACTCATGATCTATGGCACCCATTATCGCGTTAGCCAGAAAGACCTGCAGCCTATACCACTGCTTTAAATGAATAAATATCATCATGATCATATACACATGTACCTTAATTTTGATTACAATTTACATGAAATTATTTAAATCTTGATTGGTAGTTGATGTTTTTCTGTATGTTTGAAATTTCAGAATTGAAAGATTAGACCTAGCTAACGCTTCTTGTGCTCTTCCCATATAATCCTGAATAGTTTGAAAAACAATTATAACGTAAGAATTGCAGTGTAACCTTATTATTAAGGAAAGGTTTTACTGTTATTTGTTGTTTTTTCCCATACAAATGCCAAGTACAAGCTAGTGTTCAGTACAGTGCCAAGTACATGTATATCTGCATGCCCCTCGGAGAGGGTACAGGTATATCTGCATGCCCCTCGGAGAGGAAACATGTATATCTGCATGCCCCTCGGAGAGGAAACATGTAGATCTGCATGCACCTTGGAGAGGAAACATGTATATCCACTTTGCTTAACTATAAAGTCAAGTAATTGTTACCTCACAGATATTATAGCTGCAATTATACTACCATGTAAACTTTATTTATTTTAACAATTGTAAAAACAAGTTACATGTATATCAACTTATATTAATCGCACTTGTCGGCCCGGATTTAAGCATTTGAGGGGTCTTACTAGCTGTGGGAAGAAGCAGAAGAACCCAGATAAAACACACGATCGGGCAGGTGCATGACCCTACATGTACAACTTTCACGTCTGATCAAGGAATCAAATCCTTGCCGCCTAAGTGAAAGGTTTGGTTTGGTTTGTTTTTTTTTATTAAAAATATACCATGCCCCTTTAAGCTGGTTCTAGAGACATGGAAATAAAAACAAAACTTTTATATAACGTTCTAAACTATGATAAGTGCACTCTTCTGATTTTCTTACCATAAGCAAAAGTGCAGTGCTTATTATATTAGTTCAGGGCTTATTTGAGCTTATTTGTCACACATAAGATTTTTTCATGATTGCAGTAACATCAAATCTTATTAAAATAGAATGGTAACTTTCAAAAGATATTGTATCCTTCCACAAGCACTTCGTTTTATTTCACCTATCATATATAGGTATATGTATGATGTTCATATTCAATATGAATAATTATTGATAATTAAGTATATAAGCTTGCACATTTTATATATATTATAACAAAGATGAGCAGAACTGGTTCTAAGCATACGTGGTATATTATATTATCCTGTGCACATATCAAATAAAAGAAAATGAATCCCACATTATGTCATTTGTCTTTTATCAATATGTTAACTCGTTACAGCACACACGCACATCAAGAATGATCAGTAGGATCAGTTTATGTCATCAAAGGCCACACAATCCTGGCTCAAAGTTGGTAACCAGTTATATAACTACCACATTTCTGCTATTAGACTGATTCTATTGTATCTTAATGATTAATATATCACATGCTCACTACAAAATGACCCAACGTCAATGGATTCTTAATGCAACATACTACCGAAGCTTTATATTATACTGCGCCACCTGGAACGAATATTCATACCCTGTCTACACTGCTCTCTCCAGGCATCTGTAGAAATTGTCCGTCCAGAGCTAGGTTATCGCAGCTATGCGCCACCCTGTACCATCCTACATCATCCTACACCATCCTACACCGCCCTACACCATCCTACACCATCCTACACCGCCCTACACCACCCTACACCACCCTGTACCATCCTACACTACCCTACACCACCCTGTACCATCCTACATCATCCTACACCACCCTGTACCATCCTACACCACCCTACACCACCCTGTACCATCCTACACCACCCTACACCACCCTACACCATCCTACACCATCCTACACCACCCTGTACCATCCTACATCATCCTACACCATCCTACACCACCCTGTACCATCCTACACCACCCTACACCACCCTACATCATCCTACACCATCCTACATCATCCTACACCACCCTGTACCATCCTACATCATCCTACACCATCCTACACCACCCTACACCATCCTACACCACCCTACACCATCCTACACCACCCTACACCACCCTACACCATCCTACACCACCCTACACCACCCTACACCATCCTACACCATCCTACACCACCCTACACCACACTACACCATCCTACACATCCCTGTACCACCCTACACCATCCTACACCACCCTACACCACACTACACCATCCTACACCACCCTACACCATCCTACATCATCCTACACCATCCTACATCATCCTACACCACCCTGTACCATCCTACACCATCCTACACCACCCTACACCACCTTACACCACCCTACACCACCCTACACCACCATACACCACCCTACACCACCCTACACCACCCTGTACCATCCTACACCACCCTACACCGTCCTACACCACCCTACACCACCCTGTACCATCCTACATCATCCTACACCATCCTACACCACCTACATCATCCTACACTACCCTACACCACCCTGTACCATCCTACATCATCCTACACCATCCTACATCATCCTACACCACCTACATCATCCTACACCACCCTACACCATCCTACATCATCCTACACCAGCCGACAGTCAGCCGACACCACCCGGGTACCAGCCTACCCACCTACACCACCCGACACCACCGACACCAGCCGACACCACCTACACCCACCCACACCAGCCGACACCACCCGACACCAGCCGACAGCAGCCGACACCACCACATGCAGCCTACACCACCCACACCAGCCTACACCACCCTACAACCACCACACCATCCTACATCAGCCTACACCACACCACACCAGCCTGACACCACCCGACACCACCCGGGACCACCGACACCACCCTACACCACCTACACCAGTCCGACACCACCCGACACCACCCTACACCACCCTGGGACCATCCTACCACCACCCTGACACCACCCGACACCAGCCTACACCACTCACCAGCAGCCGACACCACCCTACACCAGCCGACACCACCCCCACCCAGCCACACAGTCCTACCACCAGCCTACATCACCACACCCACCCGGACCACCGACACCATCCGACACCACCCACCACCACCGCACACCATCCACACCCGACACCAGCCTACAGCATCCGTACACCACCTACACATCCTACACCCACCCTACACCACCAACACCACTACACACCATCCTACACCACCCGTGTACCATCCTACATCATCCTACACCACCCTACACCACCCTGTACCAGCCGACACCACCTACACCACCCTACAGCATCCTACACCAAGCCACATCACCACACCACCCTGTACCACCGACAGTCAGCCGACACCACGACACCACCCGACACCAGCCACACCACCCTACACCAGACGACACCACGCCGACACCACCCGACACCAGCCGACACCACCGCGACACCACCAACCCGACACCAGGCCGACACCCCAGCCGACACCACCGACACCACCACGACACACACGCAGCCGACACAGCCCGGGACCACCCGACACCAGCCGACAACACCCGACACCACACGACACCAGCCGACACCACCCGACACCAGCCGACAGCAGCCGACACCAGCCGACAGCAGCCGACACCCACCCGGGACCAGCCGACACCAGCCGACACCACCCGACACCACCGGAACCAGCCGACACCACCCGACACCACCAGACACACCCGACACCACCCGACACCACCCGGGACCAGCCGACACCACCCGACACCGGCCGACACCACCGACACCACCCGGGACAGCCGACAGCAGCCGACACCAGCCGACACACCGACAGCAGCCGACACGACCCGACACCACACGGGACCAGCCGACAGCAGCCGACACCAGCCGACAGCAGCCGTACACCACCGGACAGCAGCCGTACACCACCCGACACCAGCCACAGCACCGACACCAGTCCTAATCTACAGCCGACACCACCGGGACCAGCCGACACCAGCCGCACCACCCTGACACCACCAGGACCACCAGCCACACCACCCGACCACCCCCCGACACCAGCCGACACCACCCTACCCACCACCAACACCGACACAGTGCCGACAGCAGCCGCACCACCATGACACCAGCCGACACCACCCCGACACCAGCCGCACCATCCTACAGCACCGACAACCACCCCTGACACCACCTACACCCACCCTCACCACCCTGTACCATGCCTACACCACCCTACACCACCCTACACCACCCTACACCACCCTACACCACCCCTACACCACCCTACACCACCCTACACCACCCTACACCACCACACCACGTACAGCAGTCCGACACCACCCGACACCAGCCTTACACCACCCACACTCCCCCCGACATCAGCCGACACCAGCCTACAGTCAGTCGACACCACCCTGGGACCAGTCCGACACCAGCCGACACCACCCGACACCACCGGACACCAGCCGACACCACCCGACACTCAGCCGACAGCACCACACCACCTGACAGCAGCTGACACCACCCGACACCACCAGACACCAGCCGACACCACCCGACACCAGCCGACACCACCTGACAGTCAGCCTACACCACCCCGCCACCACCGACACCACCCTGACACCAGCCTACAGCATGCCGACACCACCGACAGCAGCCTACACCACCCCGACACCAGCCGACACCACCCGACACCACCCACCCACCAGCCGACACCCACCGACACCCACCGACCACCACACCGTACACCAGCCTGACACCACCCACAGCAGCCGACACCTCCTGACACCCAGCACACCAGTCCGACATCAGCACACCAGCCTACATGCAGCCACACCACCCTACACCAGTCCTACACCTCTTACACCACCCTACACCATCCTACACCACCCTACACCATCCTACACCACCCTACACCACCCTACACCACCCTGTACCATCCTACACCACCCTACACCACCCTACACCATCCTACATCATCCTACACCACCCTACACCATCCTACACCACCCTACACCACCCTACACCATCCTACACCACCCTACACCACCCTGTACCATCCTACACCACCCTACACCATCCTACACCACCCTACACCACCCTACACCATCCTACACCACCCTACACCATCCTACACCACCCTACACCATCCTACACCATCCTACACCACCCTACACCATCCTACATCATCCTACACCACCTTGCATCACCCTACAAAGGCCATGTTGAGCCACCCTCCATACACTATATACAGGACCCCACACAATATGAACCACGGTGGTGTCCTTTGATTTCCTCTAGTCATTTCTTCTTCTTTTCGATTTAATTGCATTTTTCAGATTTATATGACTAAGTTTTACTGATAATTAATTACCTGGTTTAGTGTCCAACATCGGGAGTCTGACCTCCTGATTTTTAAATCATAATCAGCGATCAGTTTTTGTTGTTGTTTTTTTTCATTAATTTTCGATTAATTTCAATCACCTGCCCATGCACAACTACTTGAAAGTGTTTCTGGAAGTCTGCAGTGTGAGTTCTGTATTTTCC
Source organism: Pecten maximus (assembly GCF_902652985.1). Lineage (NCBI taxonomy): Eukaryota > Metazoa > Mollusca > Bivalvia > Pectinida > Pectinidae > Pecten > Pecten maximus. The sequence goes on along the minus strand of NC_047033.1, from coordinate 9,461,233 downwards.
CCAAAAAGATTAGACTTTCAAAAACATTATCAGGTTCAAATCTGGAACTCGCAGTGCAGACTTCTGGATTTGAACCTGGCAAAATCCAGAGATGTTTCTGTAGGTCTAGATACATAGTAGTATTTAGATTTGTTAGCCCAAATGAACCTAAAACACAACAATGCTCTGCACTTTTTAAATATTCTATTTTGAATTCTAAAGGAACAATACTGTACATTGTAGACAAGAATGCTACACAATTTTAAATCCACAAACCCCCAGTACACTTAGACAAACAGTAATAGCAATTAAAATTTATTATTCAGACGGACCTCTGAGAAAATCTCAACATGTACGAAATGTATGTACATGAATGAGATCACATTTCTGGCAGTCTCCCAAGACATTTCAATAGCTTTCCCTCAAAACGAATTTAAACTTGCTTGCAATTATTATAAATAAAACCAAAGTTCAGAACATTTACCCCGGGTAATCAGCATGTTTGACATATCTTCGATGTTACAACATGTACACAAAAATATTTATTTAAGGGATGCAAACTTTCTAGCTTGCGTTGTCAACTTTAATAATGCATATCCATCATATATCGTTTTACACCTCATTTGCAGAAATACCTTAATTGGTCATCAAAAATCCATTTACTAATTACATATAACTAAAACATTCAGTACAAGCAGACTCTATTACTTATATTTATGTATAATTAGCTGCTAAGCCTTTTACATGTACATCATACATCGTATACAATTTCCACCTGTATTTCCACATGGTGGACATGTTATACAGCCATTTTTTTTTTTTTTTTTTTACAAAAGTAGGACTATCACATAAAACTAAAAAGTACTACATGGATATATAAATCAATTATCCATCTGAGATCAGCCAAGCCGTTCCTCTATGTACATTAAGAAATTAATCAGGATCTATAGAGCCACCAACAGATCTGCTATGTTCAGCTTTCTCCCTCCTTTTTTAAGTTTCCATCTCAAATCATTTCAGGCATTTACAGCAAAATTTTAGGTATCTCCATGTCAAGTACACACATTTCTTGAAACAAGATCTAGAATTGGTCACAGGAAAGGGAAAATGCCATAGAATGGCCTGGGACTCCAATACAGGATCAGGAAATGATCCTCATACTAACATATATATATATTGTTATTACAAATGTAGTTGGTAATAACATGTATTCATGGTAGATATAATGTGTGGGTGTTAGATATATAACTTGAGCTTTGGTTTAGTTTGGTTTCTTTTATTTAATGTCCTATTAACAGACAGATTCATTTAGGATGAGCCAGCTAGTTTTGGAGATGTAGAAAAACCAGAGTACCTAAAGGTACCAGGCAACTGTCCCAACTCACAACCTAGAGTTGGAGGGCTATAGTGATGAAGTGTTGGGACACAATGTTGATATCGTATATAAATATCCCCTGATATTCACAGCAGAATACTTTAAGATATATCAGCACTGCAAAATTAAGCAACTATCCAGCATACAATTGCTCTATAACCATGAACTGTTTGGTCACCAACTCCAACTCCGTTTAAGTACCATGCCACCTTAACCATTTGAACTACCTGGACATCGGAGTTCAACCCAGTCCAGTTCCACTACAATCCTCCCTCCTTCAACAAAGTCTGTGACCCTGAATACACACACACGACCCTATATTGACTCAGTGGGTCGTAGTTTTGTTGGGTACTAAATGTAAATGTAACACTGAAGAGGAAACATGTAACAATCAGGCCTGGACTCATCCTGGGACCTCGATCATGATCAGGACTCTAGATGGAAGCTCTAACTATCTACACTATCCATACCTGGCCTGCGGAGTTTAGCTCAGTCTAGTTCAGGATCAGCTTTACATTTGAAACCTGGGCCTTTACCACACCCTCTGTGGGAAATTAGCTCGGTAGTTTTGCACCAAATATAACAAATGTATGTATATAACAAATATAGTTGAAATCCTCTCTATGTTTTGATAACATATAAAGTGACAAAATTACAAAAATATGTTAAATGATGGAATATATACATTGTATAACCTAGCCCGAGTTTCCTCTGGCCCTTACACCATGTCTGATGTAGTGTTATGTTTATGCTAATACTGGTCGGTGAGATCTCTATCTATTTCATGTACGGTCAAAGGGTAGATAACTCTTTTTCCGGATATTTTAGTTCCATTTCATTATTATTTTATTAGTTTGTACTTGATTCCGGAATTAGTCCGTCCGGCCTATGTTTTGTTGTTTAGAGGATAGAAAGGAAGAAAATAAACATGGTCGACACGTACATTGAAGCTGGCCTTATGTTTCCCCCCATAGGCCCAAATTCACCCCTCTCACAGCGTGACAACATGGTGGAGAATCTAAATTGAGGACAGCGAGACGGAAAGTGGTAACTTTACGGTGCTTTGGATTCTCTTTCAATTTAATTTGTGTGTTAGCTGATCCATTTTCGTTTTTTTTCGCGCCATGTAATGCCATGTGACATTTTTTTTTCTCGTTATGACTACAGTCATTTTGGGAGACTCGCGTCTTCGTGGACTAAATAAAACTGTTGTTAAACCGAATGTTTTTTGCAATATTGTACCAGGATCCAAGATTTCTTCTCATTTGACTTATATTACAAATCATACCAGCCAGTTTTCAGTTAAATTATGTATTATATGCCTTGGAATCAATGATGTACCTGACAATATTTTCGATCTTCCCCCACATGTTTTAGATCGGCTGTATAGAAAAATTACAAATGATTTTCATAGATTAATTTCTGCTGTGTCTCCATCTGCTCGCATTGTTATTGGAACAATTGCCCCTAAACATCTGTATGAATGTGCAAGCACCTTTCCTCATAAATCAAATTTACACATAAACAATATTACTTTTGATCATCAGAAAGCATTTGAAAAATTTGTTATGCGAATCAACAATGACTTCATTCACAATTTCAATGAAACCCACACAGGCCAGCATCTTCCTTTCCACACAGACATGTGGGTACATAGATCTAGAGGCAGGACATCTCGTTTCTTCTATGGTGCGATGGGAGATGGAATTCATCCAGACCAAAGGTTGAAGATGGCCTGGTTCACAAAAATACAAATATTGTTGTAAAGCCCCCCGGCCGACATATTTGTAAATGTTATATGACTCTGTCATGAGCTTAACATGTGTATTATAAACATTAATTGTGATATGTGTATACAAATACTGTTGTAAAGCCCCCCGGCCGACTTATTTGTATCTTATCATCTTACAGTGTCATTAACTTATGTTATGAGAATTATAATATGTGGGATGTTGGCAACTTATGAACAATGTGTGAAGTATGTTTATATATATGTATACAAATAATGTTGTAAAGCCCCCCGGCCGACATATTTGTATTTCATTATACAGGATGTATACAAACTCTGCAAGTCATATTAACAGGTCATACATGTACAATTTATGTTGTAAAGCCCCCCGGCCAACATATGTATGAAATGTCCTGTCTATCTACTAATTCTATATTGCTGATCCACCCGGCCAACATATGTCAACTCGTCAAATTAGTACCAGCACTTCTATAGACATTCTGAGTGAAATTACTGATAACAGCCTAAGTTCTGATGACAATGATGATTTACACATTTTTGATGAACACTTTTTGGCAAAGAATGCTTTACATGAATTCAGTTTTGTACCAGATAAAAACTCTAGGTCTATTCCAGTATCTTTTACAGACTTTCCAGACAATATAACTCTGCCTGATGTCCCAAGTATTTTTTCCAGTACTGGTATTTCTGATTATGAACCATTAACAGATTCAGCCACTGATGATCTTCACACCATGGCAAAATTAACATGTAAAAAGTTTTCTGGATACCCTCATGAAGATGGACACAAGTTTTTGTCAGAATTTGAATCTTATGCAATTTTACTGAAAGCTGACAATGATAACAGAAAAATAGCAGCTTTTCATTTACATCTTCAAGGACCGGCATTAACATGGTTCAACAGTATATCAGACACTGGTGCCAAAACAACCTGGGAGTGCCTGAAGAAATTATTTTGCGAACGATTTGTCTCCCTTGACTGGCATAGCCCACAAATGATGCTAGAGAATGAGAACTTTCAGAAAATATCTCTTCAGCAAAACCAGCCAATTGAGGATTATCATTGCCAGCTTGTTGAAAAGGGACAACTCATACATAAAGCGGAACATGAAGTCTTGGCAAGGTTTTTAGCAGGATTACCTCGTGGCTTATCATTTTTTGTACGTGCTGGTTTACCACGAGATCTCGATACAGCACTTACAGCTGCTAAAATTGGAGAAGCAAATGGTTTTCGGACTGACACTGTTCCCTTCTCAACTCAACAGTCCGCCGAGATGTGTGCTAGTGCCACTAGTACTCTACACCCACAACCACAAAAATCTGAACTTACTGACATCAAACAACAGATACAACAACTAACAGATGTTGTTTCTAGGTTATCTGTTAACCATTATAAACAGCTCAGATTCACAGCAAAATCCCCAGGCGAGGAAAAGACAACAACAGTCGCCAAGGCAACCTCAGTACCAAGCACAGCCTCCTTTCCAGAGGCAAGTTCAAAATAATAACATCATCTGTCACTCCTGTCGAGCAGAAGGACACATGCGTAGAGATTGTAATTGGAATGGAGTTGGCGAATCCCTATCCTTTCTAAAATGCCAGCTTTGTTTTCAATTTGGGCACCCTGCACTTTCATGCCGTTTATTGGCACAACACCCACCACCAAACCAGGGAAACGCTTTTCACCTGAGGAGCCAAGGACCCTTCCCCTCAGGACACCAGTAACTTCAATCAACACGGGGTCTGCTTCAAATGGTAACATAGAGATCAAAGCCATTGAACAGAGTAAACAACAATTTCTATTCCTACTGGTACAGATTCATTCAACCAAATTATCAGCTCTCATTGACACAGGCAGTTCATTGAACATCATAAGTGAGGAATTTTATTCAAATGTCCCAAATTTTGCAAAATTTTCATTTCAAAGCTTGACAGATGAAAAAGTGGTCCTGGCAAATAATCAAACTATTTCTATTATTGGTACTGCTGTTGTTAAGATAACTGTTTGTGGAAATACGCATAGAGTTCCAGTCCATATTTTACCTAACACTTCACATCCCTTGATTTTAGGAACTCAATACCTGAAAGAAAATGAAGTGATTCTGAATTTTTCTGATCATTCATATACTTTTGGATCAATTGGAGTGAAATGTACACACCGAACTGTCATTCAGGCCAATTCAGAACAGATTGTTTGGGGCAAACTCCCAAAACATGTTTTATATGGATCACAAGGTATTTGTTCTGGTAGTAGTTACACCTTACATCAACATCTTCTTGTCGCCAAGAGTCTTGTAACTGTCTCGCGCGAGAACACTGTACCACTGAAATTACTGAACCCTACTAATGCTGCAATTACCATCCTTCCAGGGAGAAACATAGCCCAGTTTGAATACACATCTGTGGACCATGAAGCTACTGATGTTTCAGACTATTTCGTACAAAATGTGGAACTCAAATCGGACATCAACAAACAATCTGAGTCAGCGGATTCTAGTTCTAACAAGTCTCTCTTTGAAAACATAAGTATCCCAAACCATTTGACTGAGGAGGAACAAGGTTCGCTGAAATCTTTGCTACTTCAACATGCAAATTTATTTGTGACAAAAGATAATCCTGATCTTGGTTTTACAGATCTAGTACAGCACAAGATCTTGCTGAAGCATGATGCTAAGCCCAAGTATCAACGCCCATACCGCATGCCACCGGATAAACGTGAGGTACTACGTCACCAACTTGATGAGTTGCTTCGTCAAGGCATTATTGCGCCCGTTAGTGAAGCAGAAGAAATTCTGATTACTAGCCCTGTAGTACTTGTAACAAAGCGGTCACAAAGTAGTACACCTAGCCAGCCTATAACTAAGGAGTCCAGTTTATCACAATTCCGTTTCTGCGTTGATTTCAGATACCTCAACACGCAGACACAACATTTCCAATATGAGATTCCAAATTTACAGGAACTTACAGAATCATTTTTCGGAATCTTCTCCAAAATACTTTACATCTATTGATTTGAGCTCAGGATTTTTTCAAATGAAAATTGACCCAGAATCAGCAAGACATACAGCATTTAACACCTGTTTTGGGACTTACAAATTTCATCGAATACCTATGGGTTTGAGTAGTTCACCCAGCACATTCCAGCTCCTGATGGACAAGATACTCCACGGCCTCACATTTGCATCATGTTTGTGTTACCTTGATGACATTCTAGTCTTTTCAAGTAGTTTTCAGCAACATATGACAGATCTTGCAGAGGTACTACAACGACTCGAGAAAGCCGGTCTGAAACTTGGCCCAAAGAAGTGCATGTGCATTTGCACAAACTTCCTGCATTTTCTTAGGCCATCACATATCCAAAGATGGGATCGCCCCACCTCCTGACAGAGTTCAAGCTATTGAGGAAATGTCTGCTCCTATAGATCTCAAATCACTGAGACGGACACTTGGAATGTTTAATTGGTTCAGGAAATTTATTCCCATGTTCAGCACGGTTGCCGAACCGTTAATTAGACTAACACGGAAAGGTGAACGTTTTCATTGGACCAAACATCAGGAAGATTCTTTCCAAAAACTTAAACATCTCTTGGTGCATTCAGATGTACTGGCATTCCCGAACTATCAACAAACATTTTATTTGGCTGTTGATACATCATCTCATGGGATCGGATATATGTTATATCAGAAACATCAAACTGATGACAGCAATATGGACGCTGTTGCACGAGTTGTCCGGTTCGGGTCCAAATCACTCAGCAGATACCAGAGGTCCTATGGACCAACAAAACTTGAGCTTTTAGGTATGGTAACAGCCATTTTAGATTGCAAGACATACCTACAAGGACGACCATTTGTAGTTGAGTGTGATCACCAAGCGCTCCGGCCGCTCTTTCAAAAGCAACTTAAGGGTGCCATTTATGAACGATGGATCGCAATTTTGCAACAGTTTAATTTTGAACTGCGTTATAAACCAGCGACACAAATGGTAGTACCAGATGCTTTGTCGAGATGTAACCCTGACAACTCCAAGACAACCTTCCACAGTCCAGATGAAGACGACATTTACTTCCCATACACAAAGGAGGAACCTGTCACTATAAAACTTCCAGATGAACAAACATTACAAAATGTGTTTGCAGACTCTTCATCTGACTGTGTTGCTCTTAAGGAAGTCAATAATGTCCAGTTTCAACGTCCTGCTATTTCTTTGTTGCCTGATCTATCTCAAAATTCTATGTTACGTTTGGACAATCATGATGACGGATATGATGGTGATTCCGAAGACATGTTCGGAACACTACCAAAGCTAGTGCGAAAAAGACGCTCACATTCAAGACACCAACATTGTTCCTGTTTCAATGAGGACAACAAATTGAAAGCTGATCAGACACCATTCAAGAACCAAACTGTGGATTTAACAATTAAACCACCACAAATTCTGAGCTCTGACCAGAACAATTATGAGGAATCTGATGTTTTGCTGTCATCACCAAAACTTGGTTCAACAGATATTTCTTCAGAAACCATTTCACAACCAGTTGATTTCGCAACTGATGACTTTTCTGTTGGGGATGCCCAAAATGGAAAGGACACAGCGCTGACTATTTTGACTGTTTCAAACACCGAAATTAATGATTCTACTTCAAGCTCTGTTGAAATTGATTCGGCCAAAGCCAACATAAAATCTATTGATTTGTTTTCCCGGGGACATTTTGATCCAGAAACCATTTCTGCTCTTCAGCATTCAGATATTCGGTGTAAATCAATGGTTGACTATCTGGAGCACGGATTACTGCCAAAATCTCAAAAAGACTCGAGAAGGATTTTGATAGAAAGTGCTGATTTCCTAATAATTGACCGGCTGTTGTTTCACTCGCGCAAAGCGAATTCTACAAGAACCAAGTCCTTGAACAACTACCAACTTGTTCTACCAGACGTAATGATCAAAACGGTCATTGAGCTGTATCATGACACACCCATGGGAGGTCATGGAGGCATTCAACATACGGTGGACTCAATAAAAGATCATTATTACTTTCCTCGGTTGGCCACTGTAGTTGCGGATTATGTTCGATCTTGCCCTCAATGCCAGGAAAGAAAAACAACACGAGCTCATACTAAATCCAGTATTGTGGCATACCCTACACCGTCCAAACCTTTCGATGTTTGGCAAGTAGATCTATATGGACCGATACCCATCACAAAGAAGGGTAATAGATATATTTTCACTGCAGTAGATCAATTCAGCAAATTGTTGTTTGCATTACCAATTCCGAACAAAGATGCAATAACTGTATCACATGCCCTGTATACACTGTTTACAACATATGGAGTGTGCATAACCCTAATATCGGACCAAGGTTCGGAATTCATTTCGCGATGTACTCAGGAAGTTTGTCGACAGCTTGACATCAAACAACAATACACCCCAAGTTTTGTCCACCACTGTTTAGGATCAGTGGAGAGAACACATCGCACATTGGCAGAACGTATGACACCATTCGTACAGAAAGGATCATACTGGGATGATGTCCTACCATCTGTGATCTTCTCGATGAACAATACTGTGAACGGAACCCTACGGTATTCCCCGTATGAAATTGTGTATGGTTACAGACCTCGGTTCCCACTCTCGAACCACGTTGAAGACACCGACTATCCAAGACTTCCTACATGTATTCACCAATATATCAAGGACTTCAGCAAACGTCTTGATGTGATTCGCCAGGAGGTGACCAAAAATGCAGAACATGCAAAACGTTCTATGCTGGAACGGATGAACACCAATTTGAACCCACTGGACGTTGGACCAGGTGACTATGTTTACTTACAAACTGAACCTACCGGCAAGGGTCAGAAATTGCAAAATCAATACACTGGTCCATTTGTCATTGATAGTTGCCCTACGCCACACACAGTTATCCTTAGGAACAAAGTTTCAGGGAAGACATTACATCGCCCTGTACATTTGAATCGCCTTAAGCTGGCATACATTCGTGTGCCTGAACCTACAGATTATTTCATGGGTCCAGTTACTACAAATGACAATCATCCAGTTGGAGATCCTAACCTTTTTGACGTTACTACAGAGATGGACACAGGTCAAGAGGAGTCCGTTTTTGCAAACTCCACTGTCCTGGATACTGAAACACCCTCTGACCAGGCACCAACGGACCATTCTGTAGAAGATCAATTATCGGTCTTTGATAAAACCACAGAGGTTGATGGCACAGACAACGACGAGACTACGGATGAACACACTAACTCAATTCCCAAATCCAACCATGAGCCCCCAGGCCATAGCCGGATTCAGAATTTTTTCCCAACTTTACCATCTAACCTTAACCGTCCACATCGTGTTATCCAGCGACCTGTTCGTTTTCGGGACAACGACCATATTACTCCTTTGCTGTCTTCAACAGACTCGAGTTGTCAGAAAGTAAAGCGGGTGTTGGCAAAACGTAATCAGGACAACAAATGTGAATTTTTGGTTCATCTTGTTGGGGAACCTGCCCAAAATGCACTGTGGCTTCCACTTTCGA